>NC_061113.1:120277457-120515762 GCF_002878395.1 Capsicum annuum | reverse complement strand
CCGATCTCTTACAATGATACAAGTTCGGATTCCACCTCCCAAGCATCGATGTTTCCAAGCAAAGCAAACAACAAAAGAGAATCCACCCTTTTGATGTACCTAGTTACAATTTCGGGTTTGGGTGCCTCAAAGGAGAGAGGACTTGATGTTCCTTGTGTCTTACAAGACTTACAACATACAAAATCTGCCAATGAAACCCTAGAAATGTTTCTTATATATTACAATAGAATTAGAAGTTAAAATGACCAAAAGGGCCCTTCAAGAATGGGCCTCCCCTCCAATGTATGTAGCGGGCTGTTTTGGTGTGTATTTGGACCTTTAATTACACTTTTCTTGCACACACTTGGACAACTTCAATACATACCCACATGAGTCTATCTACGTGATCGCACTCGTATCTCCTCTCCATCTTGAGAGGAATTTGCCCACAAACTCACGGTTTCACCTCGTTTAATTGGCCACTTCATAAGCGATCACTCAAAACAGTCCGCAAAACATAAAGAACCCTAGAGTTCAATAAAACTTGGCACGTATCAAAAACGACTCCAAAAACAGTCCACCAACAAGATAGACCCGAGAGCAACACAAACACAATTCGAGGCTAACATCTTCATTTTGAACCTCGGCTTCCTCTCCATCTTGAGTTTTGGCTTCAATCTTATCCGACTCGTCTCCCTCCATCATATAAGCATTGTCGTAGCCTCCATATCCTTCATGTCCCTCTCTACCATGTTCCTCTTCTTGGATGTGTAGGCTTTGGTAAAGCGGAGTTTCGATTAAGAGGATTGATTTGGTAAAATGGACTGTTTTGGTAATGTGGAGCTTCGGTAGTGGAGCTTGGATGGGAGGAAATTGGCTTACAAGTCCTTGTTGGACTTGATCAACTAGCGAGGGAAGGGGTCTACCTTGTTCTCGATTTTGTGGGTAATTTGTAGCTTGGCTTATGACATTTTGTGGTGAACTTGGAGGATTGGCTTTTGAAGGTAAAGTTTCGGGAGTAAAAGCACGAGAGTTCCTTCGTCTCTCCATTCGATCCAACCTCTCACTCATAGTTACCACAGCCGAGTGAATGTTTTCAAGACCCACATTTGCCCTAGCAAGGTCTCGGGACAAAGCATCAAGGAGGGCCAAAATGGTTTCCATTAGGGCCAAAAGTTACCTACAAAACAACAAACAAGTACAAGAATGGTCCTCACACTCCCTCTCTATTGTTTTGTCTCTCGGATTTTTCACACTTTGATCTCACAAGTGTCGTAACCTCGCTTGTACTCCGTGAGGCATTGAGAGGTGGACCAAGTATCACAATGAGTCAAAAGAATAAGACACACAAAGGAACGTATACACGAAGAACGGTTTCAAAACTAACTTACAATCTAGTACTAGCTTGTAAGTTAGTAATGGAATCAACAAACGAAACTAAAAGAACAATAAAATGAAACTAAGAAATCTAAAATTTGAGCCAAAAGTGTTACGTGAACAGTAAAAACGATGATGTGGCAGTCGCGTATTGGTTGCGGTTTCTCAATTTTATATTCCAATTTCAAGTCTTAGTCCCATTGTAATTTGGAATTGGTTAGGGAGGGAAATAAAAGTCTTTGGAGCTCTTTTTCAATTCAAGTTTCAAGACTTTGACTTTCTTGTACTCCTTGTTAAAACATGGACCCTTGTATCATGGAAAGTTGTTGAAAAAGAGTTGATAAAGTCTTTGGTGATTGAGGGTCTTTCAAGACTAACAATTCTTCACTTTTTTCCTTCAACTTATAAGATCAACAACCACCTTTTCTTCAACAACATATAGAGATCGTGAAGAACACCAAGAACATAAACTTTTGAGTCTTGAAGTTCTAGGTTCAAGTTGGACCCTCCAAAAAAAACACCACCACCTTTTCAAGCTTAAAATCCACAACACAATTCCCACAATACACGTTCAAAACTTGAACCAACAACAACAATCCCAACAACAATCAGCCACACTTTGGATTCACAACAACATCAACTTTTAAAGCTTAAACTTAGATTTAGACTTCTTTAGTGTTAGGGATGAAGAAGCTAACACTAGTAACAATATAACACACAAAAAGGACTCTTAGATCTAAGTTTACAGGACACAAATCTCGGCCAAGACACAACAAGATAGAATTTTCGGCCAAGAACACACAAGTGGACAGATTGCTATTTTCTGGAAATTTCAATTTTCAGTTTTTTTTAATTTTTATTTTCAACTAAGAGAGCCCAATATTGGTAGTGTGAGAACACGACCAGCCTTCACTCTGATACCAAATGATACCAGACAAACAACGGAACACCAAAATCAGTCCACAAATTAGAAGAAATCCATAAGCCAGTTTGGAACTACTTTCGGCCAACAACAAAAACACAAAAATATAAGATATAATGGTGTATTTATACACCAAAACAGAAACAATATGTGAAGAACAAGATGAACACAAAGGCACAAGATTCGGAGTAAACAATAACAACAAGAACACAAGGTTACAACACAAACACCAAACACAATTACAAGAAAAGTAAAAGGATCGATAGATAGACCACATGAAGGTATAATCTTAAGAACCCAAGAATGGACAATCTTGGACCCTTAACACTACACACAACTATAAACCGATCTCTTACAATGATACAAGTTCGGATTCCACCTCCCAAGCATCAATGTTTCCAAGCAAAGCAAACAACAAAAGAGAATCCACCCTTTTGATGTACCTAGTTACAATTTCGGGTTTGGGTGCCTCAAAGGAGAGAGGACTTGATGTTCCTTGTGTCTTACAAGACTTACAACATACAAAATCTGCCAATGAGACCCTAGAAATGTTTCTTATATATTACAATAGAATTAGAAGTTAAAATGACCAAAAGGGCCCTTCAAGAATGGGACTCCCCTCTAGTGTATGTAGCGAGCTGTTTTGGTGTGTATTTGGGCCCTTAATTACACTTCTCTTACACACACACTTGGACAACTTCAATACACACCCACATGAGTCCATCTACGTGATCGCACTCGTATCACCTCCCCATCCAAGTTAAGATATCATATATCACTATCCTCTGTGTGAAAGGTGATCTTGGACCTTGCACTGCTCCGCTCCGTATTCCTTGGGATGTCCTTATAATGCCGAATGAATCTTATTTGAACATCCTCTAACATACTCGACTACCTCCATGAGAATCAGACCTTTAGGGGGAAAAGAACATAACCTTGAAATGTTTCAAGACTTGTTTTCACTGAGTTTTAGGAATTATCCCCCCTTGTTGGAGAAGACCTCTTTTCTGTTCACTGCCATCCGACCACCAAGACATAATAAGCATGTTCATTTGGCATGTGCATGCCTTTTGATATCTTTGTCTCATGTTTGTATGTTACCAGTTGTGCTCTATACTCTACAACAATAATCTAAATAACTTGCCTCACCCCATATCTATACGATAGTAAAAGTGTGAAGGGTCTTATAAATGTTGTTTGAACCTTTTTTCTTTTATTAAAAGACATCGCAATAGACAAAATTATCTTTTTTTCTTCAATTATTATTTAATTGCATTTATAATATATTCTATAATATGATGTCTTAAAATATATGGGATGAAAAAAATTAAAGAGTGATACACATACAATATATGGTAAGAGATATTAGAAGAATTACCATAGACTCCTAACATATACTTATGAATATTTTTTTTTTAGAAAGACTCCTAAAATATATGGAAAGGAGAATTAATGCATAGATGAATGTAATTTAATTTAATTTAGTTTTTTTAAATAATACTAATTAATTTCGATTTAAATGACAAAAAGGAAAAAAGAAAACAAGCAGTTTTTTTTTCTTTTTTTTTTTTTTTGAGATAACGTCATTTTTTTTGGTTTAAAAACTAAGAATGATCAAATTGGTTTAAGGTTAAAACAAAAGGGACCTACTTATTAGGATTAACTCCTAATATTTAGGAATCATTCGCCTGGATTAAATTTATATAGAATTATATCCTCCCAATAATTTTTATTTTTTATATCATTTATATTTAGGTTAATTAATCAAATCAATTAAATATATTATGAGACTTTTTTATAATTGTCATCATCATCAAGGTTTCTTTGTTAGATTCCGCATGACTGACCTATTTTATTGTTCAAAGGTTGAATTTATGTTGCAGTTTATCACAAGTAAATAGCTAAATTTTTTATTTAAAAAAAAAAAAACTGGAATAAAATAGTTAATTTCTTGAGATATTTATGCGATTTGATTTTGAGGTAAGAGTAAGATTTGTGTATATTATAGTCTCTGCATACTCTATTTATGGGATTACATTGTGTTTGTAATGTTTTTGTGATTTGATTTCTTCGAAGTTATCTTATTTAAAAAATTATATAACTTCAAGTTGTTAACCTTTTAAAGAAAGTTCAAATATGTATAACATTTTAAAATTATCATTACGAGATTAATTTTATACTAAATATTTTGGGACAAACGTGCAACGCACGTTCAGATAGACTAGTCAAATCAAAGTAACATGAACATTGGCATCTTAATAGAGACATCCAACAACAACAAAATTATAAATAACTTCTTCATCGTCCATTTTTATGATGAAAAATATTTACGACAACAACATACCCAGTGTATTCCCACAAAGTGGTGTCTGGGGAGGGAAGAGTGTACGCAGTCCATACCACTACCTCAGACCTGAGGTAAAGAGGTTGTTTCTGATATACCATCGGCTCAAGACAAAAACAGTCCAAAAAAGATGTAATATAAGAGCAAGAAACACCATGTAGTAACAAAACAACATATAATAACCTAAACAAGGCTACCACAAAATAATACTACAATCGGTCTACCTGAAAACAACAAACAGCACCACAACTCCATTGATAAGAAACTACAAGCATAGCACTAAGATTATTGGTACGGATCACAAAACAAATCACTCCTAACTACTAGCATGGACGCACTTCTTCCAACTAACCTTCTACCCTACTTCTTGTCCTCCACACCTTTCTATTTAGGGTCATGTCCTCGGTAAGCTGTAACTACTCCATATCCTTACTAATCACCTCCCTCCAATATTTTTTCGGTCACCGCCATCTCTCCTAAAGCCTAGCCAACCTCTCACACCTCCGCACAGCGGCTACAATGAAAAATATCATGAAATGGAAATACATGAAAGTTAAAATAGCCATTATTAGTATTGGCAAGATATTCCATCAGAAAGCTCCTTTAGTAAGTTCCTTTTTAATTTCATGGTGAAAAAGCTAGATTAATTTTTGTTAACCCAGCTAAGGTGATTAGGAAAAACCTTGAACTGGCAGGATCACGAATCTCAAACTCATCTGCATCAGTGTCATAGCCACAGACAACAATATAATGACCTGTGTAAACATGATTCAGAAAATACGATGATTCAGAAAATAGGATTCTATTAATTATGCAATAACTCAAGTACACAGAGCACAGAGGTCCACTAGATCTGTACTCAGATCAGAAATGTATTTTGTAGTCAATCAGTTCATTATGCAACCTAACTATCTTTCTAATTGATTAAACCTATATGCCATTTAATGATGCCGTATGAATGCCAAGACAATCCAGTGACACAATTTAACAAACAGAAAAGGTGGGAGTTTCTGTTCATCTGCAAAACAATAGTTGAAAGATAACAAACATGTACTACATTTCCCCATGCTAGTGAAGCTTAAGAGAGTAAAATTTACACAAAATAGAAGTCTTCTTTATTTTATTTTTTTTGACAATTAAAACAAAATAGAAGTGTTCCCGTCCATGAAAATATCAGCGAGCAGCTAACGGAATGATAATTTTTTATCTTTATTAAGATATAACCAATGTTTTGCTAGTGAACTTTCAAATAGTTGTCAATAATTATTTCAACCATCTGGGTTATTTTGTTTCATCATTCAACATTAATTTTCCTAAATATTTAAGAATTATCATCCCAGGTTTGAAGAAACTCACATATCTGATTTAGAAATATATTTGCATGTAGCTGGACATGTTATTTATGGCATAATTGAGCATTTATAAGAACCTTCCAAAAAATATTAATTCTCTTGTAAAACTAGTATTATATTCAAATGAGAATGAAAGGAGATCAAAGGAATCTGGACATTTTGCAATAAAGCTATCTGTTTGTCAATTAATATCATAATAACTAGTAAATCTTTTGACCTCCCACACTTTTTTTAAATAGAATGCACTCTACTTGAAAAGTAGCAACACATATGAGGAACAGGAAATGAAGAAACTTCTCACCAGTATAGACTGAGGTGTCGATGCATAAATCTGAAGCACAAACATCCAGCCAAGAATGACTGCAGAAAAGGTCAAATAAAAAAGTAGAAATAAAATATCTCCCTCCCTCGCTCCCTCCCAGTATAGGCTGAGGTGTCGATGCATAAATCTGAAGCACAAACATCCAGCCAAGAATGACTGCAGAAAAGGTCATATAAAAAAGTAGAAATAAAAGATCTCCCTCCCCCCTCCCCCTCCCCCTCCCTCCCTCCCTGATACGAGTCCAAGGAGCATCATAGCTTTCAACGACATCATTGGAGGCCAACACATAAAGACGACTCAAGCTTGAGGCTTACCTTTGATGCCTAAACCGAGAGCACAAGCGTGAAGCATGGACAAGAGCCAATTACACTCCAAGGCCGCCCCACCGTAAGGGCCTTTTTGTCATTTCCTTGAAGTAAAGAGGCGTCCATGGAGTGTAAAACCTCATTAAGGGCCTTTTGGTCTTTTACTATGTACTCCCCCCGTCCCAAATTATGTGTCGCCATTTCCTTTTTGGTCCGTCCCAAAAAGAATGTCGTTTTTCCTTATTTGGTAAGTTTTTAAAGACACAATTACAATTTTACCCTTAGAGGTCCCACTTGATTTTAAATACCATTACTCCTTTTTTTATTTGTTTTTTTAATTAAAAGTGGTCCCACTTGATTTTAAATATTATTACTCCTTTCTTTAAGAAGGTAATTTTGTAACTTTAACAAAGTCAATACTTATTTCTTAAATATCATGTCCGGTGAAATGGCGACACATAATTTGGAACGGAGGGACTTTAAATAGCTTTGCTTAGTTCATTTTTCAGGAACTTTGATATTTTGAAAGACAACTCTTTGAGAGTGTAATACAAGTGTGGAATTATTTGTGCAAGTGTGGATTCACTTGTGGCAATGTGGAATCGTTGTGTTGGTTACCCATTTAGAAACGAGGGTTGCTTAGGGATTCTGGTTCCCTTGAGGTCTTCGTAAAAGTGTGATGTTAGTATTGTGGGTTTTAGGGGTTCTAGTGTTTGATAAACACTTTAGTTCCTAAAGCTTGTAATAGCTTATGTCTCACTATCCATCCTTTTCTTTATTGCAAATCGTTGGTGTTGTTCTTGTTGTCTTGTAATCGGCTTGTGTTTGCTTCCTTTGTGTTGTTGTTTTCATCTTGTTTCTTGTGTTTGTTGGCTGGTTTGTATAATTTGGTATCAGAGCAAGCTTGATTTTGTTCCAACAAAATCACTCGGGATTGTTGCCTAGAAAATCCGAAAATCTCACAAAAATAGTTGTTCTTGTGTTGTGTCTTGGCCGAAACTATAGTTGTCTTGTGTAGTGTCTTGGCCGAAAGTTTGAACTTAGATCCAGGGGTCTTTTGTGTGTTTTGATTGTTTCTATTGTTAGGTTCTTCTTCACTAACACTATTTGAGTCTAGATCTAAATTCTTGAGCTTGAAAATGTGTTTTATTGATGTTGTTGTTGAAGATTGGTGACTTGAAAAGGTGTAGTTGATGTTTGTTGTTGAAGATTTGAGGTTGAATATGTGTTGTTGATGTTGGAAGGCCAAACGTGAACCTTAGAACTCCAAGTTTCAAAAGTTGTGTTCTTGGTGCTCTTCACCATCTTCATACCTTGTTGAAGAAAAAGTGTTTGTTTGATCTTAAACCAAGTGGCAAGAGAGTGTAGTCCTTGTTAGTCTTACACTTATTCCAAGACTCTTACAAAAGAAGAAAGGGGACCAAAAGACTTTCAAAAAGACTTGTTACCAAAAGGGAGAAAGGCCACTTTCCAAAACTAACAAAAAAAGAAAGAGCCAAAAAGCTTTCAAAAAGGTGTTTTGCCAAAAAGGTGCAAGGAAAGTCAAAGGCCTTTTGAATTTGATAAGGCTCCAAATCTTGTTGTTTCCCTCCCAAAACCGAAACTCCTCTCTTCCAAATTGAAATTGACTAATCCAAATTGAAGACAAGAAAAACAATTTCAGATTTTCACAACATTGCACATCCAATAAGAGGCTGCCACGTCACCAATTCCGCACAACTCACCATTTTAGGCTCAAAATTTTGGATTTCTAAGTTTCTTTTCTTGTTTCTTTAGTTTCATTTCTTGATTCAAGTGCTAATTAGTAACTAGTAATCTTCTACTTAGTTGTGAGTTAGTTGTTTGAGTTCATTTCTTTCGTGTTACCTTTCGTTATATGCTTTTATCTTTTTGTGATTCGCTGTAGTTCTCGGTTCAAGTTCGTACATATTTTCTTTGAGTCGTTTCAAACAAGAATCTATTCCGACCTCAAGCCACATTTGGTACCAAGTAAACTCATTGGAGTATAAACGAGATACCAACAATTGCGAGGCCTATTGAGTGACATTTCAAAGGTGTGAGTTTGAGAGCTTGTGAGGTTGATTTACTAACTTGTTTGCTGTTTTTTTGTTTTTGCTTAGTATTTCTTTGGCTAGGTACTGTGGCATCGGGAAAGGTGACCATGAACGATTTGATGGTCGCCATAATGGGTGTTAGTGGACAAATGGAGAGAATGGAAGGGATGGAAAGTTCTCTTTGCAAGAAGCTGGATAACTTGGTAGAGCACCCAAGCTTTCCTAATCAAGTTGAGGCCGTAAGGGAAGAGGAAGCTAAGATTGGGGAGAACAACTTGGCTCAAGAAGGATGGTTGTGTGAGATTGTTGAGCCAAGGGTTGAACCGAATGAGGGTGACAAGGAACACCAAGTTGTGGAACTTGTCAAGCCTAAGCCCTTGTTACATACTAACCATGGAACTAGCATTTTTCCTAGTACCAATACTTCTCTCGTGCAGATTCATAAGCTAATGCTTCCAAAGGAGGGCTCAAAGAGGACCTCTCATGAGCATAAGTTTGAAGGCCTAGATAAGTTCTTATTCAACGACTCCAAGGTTGATGAAGACTTGACTCAGGGGAGGAACCTAACCAAACTCCTATGGGCCGATGGGTACTTTGTGCCAAGGAGTGAAGCATATCACCCCATAGATCAAAGGAAGGAGTTCCCTACCAAAGGAATTCCTACAAAGAGGCAAAAGGATCAAACCTATTGGTCCAAGTTAATGCATGGGAGGAAAGGTCCTTGTAAAGCACCTATAGAGGACAAGAGAACAAATTCAAGGCGTTGCTTCCAAGGTATGTACCTACCCCCTCCTATTCCTAGTGATCCTTGGAGACATGATGATATTTTCCTTATATTTAATAGACCCTTGAAATTGATTGAAATCATGTCATACCGTGAGAGTATTAGTGTCTACATGATTCCTTTATGGTGTTTGTCTTTGGTGCTTGAATTGTGTGGGCCTTGTAGACACGTAATTTTGTCCGTCCAAAAATTAATTTTTACTCATTTTACATCTCCCTACCCTACCCCCTACCTTACTCCTACCCCCACCTAATCCTACTACCCACTTTCTTACACACCCACCTAACACTCATCCTCACCATTGACCAAAAACAACAATAATACAACATACACAAGAACACACACGGGGGCCATACTCCACACACTCACAATAAAATATATCAATACACATGCACGCGTACACACACTGTGACAGAGAGGGGAAATCGAAGGAGAAGGGTGATTGGAATCAAAAAATATAGACGTTGCCGGCATGGTTTTCACCGGTAAATCACCAAAAACCTGACCCCGTCCCTTTTCCGGCGAACACCCAACGGAAACCCATCGGAAACCGCTGGGAAACCATCGAATCCAACCCCCAGTGCCAATTCCGGCGACCATCACCAAAAAGCATCAAAACCAACTAGTGAGCCATCAAAATCGGCCCAACCAGTCCCGATTCCGGCGAGATTTGCCGAAAAACGAACAGAGCAGTGACGGGGACTTCGGATTCAGGTATGGGTATCTCATTTTTTCTCAATTTCGATTTGGGCCGTTGAAAATAGAACAAAAAGGGTACATTGAGATTGGTTTTGTTCGTTGTTGAGGTTCAGTTCGAGACTTTGAACGCGGTTCTATTCGGAAGGGATATCCCTTTGAAATAAAATTGAGGTCCAATTTTTCTACTCTATTTCTTCCTATTTTTATTTTAATGTGATGTTGATGTTATGATTTGTGTGATTCGTGTGGTTGATGTGTTTGATAAGGTGGTTAAACAATTTCGTTTGTCGTGATTTGTTGTTGACTTTGTATGAAATCTGATTAATCGTGTTGGTTGAAAGGAATTTTGGGGGGCGGGAATTGAAAGATTGATAAAGTGATTTGATTTAATTTTGATTCATTGATTATGTTAAATGCATTAGAATCATGATAAATCGAAATAAGTAGGTAAAACAGTAGGCCCGGGTAGGCGAATTTAGAATTGGTGGATTGTTGGGATGTTTGGAATATTGGTTGAATGTTTTGTTTATCGTATTTGAAAAGTGTATTCATTTAGCCAAGGAATGCCCCGAGGCTATTTGTATTTACTCATCGGGGAATGCCCCGAAGAATTTTGTACGCGAAGGATGTTCGTGATCAAGGATCGAGGCATTAGGTAAGGCATTGGAGCATAGTTTTAGGATTATCTTAGAATAGGATTTAAATTTTCGCATTTTCTATTTTTGGACCGTATAATTGAATTGGACACTATATTTTGGATTTGTTTTGTTTTTGTGTATTTGATTGATTGTTTTATGTGTTTTTGTGTGGTTTATACATTCGTAATCTCAAATTAGCCGATACGCTCCACCAAGCGACCATGGTCGAACTACGGGATCGAGAGGTGCCTAATACCTTCCCCTCGGTCAACAGAATTCCTTAGCTGGAATCTCTATTCGCAAACCAGTTTTAAAGAGTCAAATCGTTTCGAAAAGGATTTTCCAAAGGTGACTTGGTGCACCGGATTATGCCAAGTGGCGACTCCGAATTTAATTGTGAAATGAATCTTTTTTTCGAAACAAATCTTCATTTTTGTCATTTAAATAATAAAAACCCTTTCGATCTTAAAATTAATCTTTTTGGTAAAAAAAAGGGTGTGACAGGCGTTACAATCTATTTTTTGCCTTAAGAAGAGTCCTTGGTGTGTACTTCATCTACGACTTTGGTTTCCTAATCCTTGTCACACTTATGTGGTTAGACAAGTTGAACTAATAGGGAGGACTCTTAGGAGCATGCTAAGTGCCATGAAAAAAAGTCACCCAAATTCTTAGGTATACCCTTTGGCTTGGAGTATTTCGGTTTCTCATGGATTCTCTAATTACTCTAATAGTATGATTCCATTGGTAAATGTACTTCTTGAGGGATGTTGCTTGGAGAGAAAAAATGTAATATGCTTCAAATGTCTCGTCTCGTCTTATCGTGAACTCATGTTTGAGGGTAATTTTGATGAGAATGGTGTCCTTAACTTATTTCTTTTCTATCTTTTTGCTTATGATGATGACTTGGATGTGCATAGAGTGTATGGTCTTTCTATTTCAGATGGCAAGTCTAATTGTTGTTCCAAGAAGAGTCTATGGATTCCACTTGATAAACAACTCGTCTCTTGTTTCTTGTCACACTTATGTGGATAGACAAGTTGTTTCTTCTTTGGAAGGGTGTTCCGGTTTTGGTGATTGGAATGCCTATGGTATGATTGATTGTGCTAACTCTAACCCTCGTGTCATGAAGAGAGTGTGTTTGCTTATGTCTCCTACTATTTTGCAAGGCTCAGATTCGAGGTCGAATCCTTTTTAAGAAAGGGAGGATTTTACGAGTCCAAGGGGCATCATAGCTTTCAACGACATCATTAGAGGCCAACACATAAAGACGACTCAAGCTTGGGGCTTACCTTTGATGCCTAAACCGAGAGCACAAGTGTGAAGCATGGACAAGAGCCAATTACACTCCAAGGCCGCCCCACCGTAAGGGCCTTTTTGTCATTTCCTTGGAGAAAAAAGGCGCCCATGGAGTGTAAAGCCTCATTAAGGGCGTTTTGGTCTTTGACTATGTAATAAGTTTAGGACAAGACTTTAAATAGCTTTTCTTAGTTCATTTTTCAGGAACTTTGATATTTTGAAAGACATCTCTTTGAGAGTGAAATACAAGTGTGGAATTACTTGCACAAGTGTGGATTCAATTGTGGCAACGTGGAATCATTGTGTTGGTTACCCGTTTAGAAACGAGGGTTGCTTGGGGATTCCGGTTCCCTTGAGGTTTTCGTAAGTGATACAAGAATAATCACGGATATGGACCTATGAGAGTGCATGTGGATCCGAGACTTGGTGTGTGCAATTGAAGAGCCAAAGAGGACCTAATGATGCACCAAAACCGTCCATACACTACACTTGAACTACACTTGATAGGCGCCTCACACTTAAGGGCCTTTTGGTCATTTTAGTTTCTATTATATAATACACTATATGAAGAAGGGAAAAGGCTCAAATATGTCACTGAACTATCAGAAATGGCTCATTTATACCATCCGTTAAAAGTTGAGTTCATTTATGCCATCGTCGTTACAAAACTGGCTCATCCATGCCATTACTTTTTAACAGTCGGTTTTTAAAAACAGTCTTGCCATGTGGCAGCTTATTAGAGGGCCACGCCATTTTTTATTTTATTTTTATTTAAAAAAAAAAAATTCTCTTTAAATTTTTTTTTTATCTATTAAAAAGAATCCACCCAATTTTTTGATCCATTAAAAATTAATTTGATCTATGCTTTTAAAATTTGATTAATTTTTCATGATCAAACAAATATTTAAAGAATTTTTTTTTTTTTAAATCTACTACTAAAATTTATAACCAAACGTTATTCTAATTAAGCATATAGTATGTACTCAGCATACATGCAATATTTTGCCAGCCGAATGTAAGTAACTTTTTAGTTTTTTATTTTTTTATTAAGCATAGAATGGCATCATCAGCATCAGGAGCGGCTCAAGCAAATTTATGGCCTAAGGCAAAAATCAAACGGAGGCCTTGCGTTTTATTTTTTTATATAAAATTTTTCTTTTTTCTATAAATAGTATTTAATATATTTCTTAAAATTTATAATTAATTATTACTAAACAAAAATAGGCCCCTCAAATTTTTGAGTCTTAGGAGGCCGCCTTTTCTCCTAAAGGATTGAGCCACCCCTAATCAGCATTCAACATTTGTACGTAACACTTTATGCATCATCATTTATCATTGCAAAAACAGGAAAACGACGACATACCGACATATATAGTATACGTAGAGTTAGCAAAATGAGAAGCCAACTATTAATAGTATAATAATAATATTTGATGTTTATATATCCCTTCAATTTCAACTGAAAAATGACAAAAGCTTTAGTGACCGTGAATCTTTAAAAAAAAAAAAATAAAGTGATAAAAAGCGTGGAGTGTATACTTTCTCCGTTCCCTTTTAGTTACTCGCCCGTCAATTAAAATAGCTATTTTATTATAATATATTTATTAAAAGATGTTTACTATTGTATTTGAAATTAATTTGAGGAAAAAAATAATTAATATTAAAGGTAAAATATGAAAACAATCTTAATATGTCAAAAATGACAAAAAAACAAATCGAACGAGAATGTTTTAAGAATATATTCATGAAAAATTATCAAATTTTAAAAGCATAGATCAAACTAATTTTCAATGGATCAAAAAGTTGCGTGAATTCTTTTTAATGGATCAAAAAAATAATTTAATTTAAAAAAAAAACTAAAAAAAAAATTAAAAAAATAAAAAATGACGTGGCCCTCTAATAAGCTGCCACGTGGCAAGGCTGTTTTTAAAAAACTATCTATTAAAAAGTAATGGCATGGATGGGCCGATTTTGTAACGGCGATAGCATGAATGAGCCCAACTTTTAACGGATGGCATAAATGAGTCATTTCTGATAGTTCAATGGCATATTTGAGTCTTTTCCCTATAAAGAATAATGTAGGATTTCATTACTTAGATTTTAGATGATATTTGTAAGTCTTGTATGACTTCTGATACACCAAGTCCTCTCTCCCTTGAGGCAAACCGAAACTAGGACAAGAAACTAGTGTGGATTCACTAGTGATTGTATTTTGATTAGAAACGTCGATGCTTAGGAGGTGGATTCCGATCTTGTGTCTACGTAGGAGATTGGTGATAGTTTGTGAAGGTTGTAAGAGTCCTTAGATTTAATATATCTTAAGGTTCTTAGGGTCTATACGCTTCTTTGTCAATCTATTTATCCTTTAATATATTGCATTTTGTTTCTTGTTCTGTGTTGTGTTCTTGTGCCGTTTTTTGTGTCTTGTTGTTGTGAACTGTTTTGTGACGTCTTGCGGCTGTTTTGTGTCTTCTTTGGACCGTTTGGTATTATTTGGTATCAAAGTCATCATTGATTTTGTTCCAACAAAATCAATCTTGGGCTAGTGGGTTGAAAAGAAAATTAAAAAAAAAAAGAGTAGTGCTCTTGAGGTTGTTCTTGGCCGAGACTTGATGTTCTTGTTGTTGTCTTGCCCGAGATTTGTCCTTTGAACATAGATCTAGAAGTTTCTTGTTTGTTTTGAGTGTTGTTGGTGTTAGTTTCTTCTTCACTAACACTAGTAGAATCAAGATCCAATTTGGACTCTTTTTTGTGGTGTTGTTGTGCGAATTCAAAGGTGGGCCGAAGTATGGATGGTGTTGTCATTGTGGGTTCAAATTTGAACATTTTTGGTGTGTTGTTGTGAAAATCTGAAGTTTAAAGGTGTGTTGTTGGTATTGTTGTTGTGGATTTGTGTTTGAAAGAGGTGTTGTTGTTGTTGGGAGGTTCAACTTGAACCTTGGTCTTCAAATCTTGTTGAAGGTTCTTGGAGTTCTTGGCCAATCTTCATGTCTTGTGACAAGGAACCTTCAATAAGTAGTGTTGATCTTAAGACCAAGTGGGAGAGTGTAGTCTTCTTGTTTGCCTTGAAACAAGTTCCAAGACTATACCAAAGTAGTAAGGGACAAAAAAGCTTTCAAAAAGACTAGTTACCAAAAGGGAGTAAAGGGACTTTTCAAGACTAACCAAAAGAGGAAAGAGCCAACCACCCCTTCAAAAGGTGTTTTGCACCAAAAGGTGCAAAGAAAGTCAACCTATTTTGAATGTGGAAAAGGCTCCAAAACTTGTGTCTTTCCCCTCCAAAACCGAATTTTCTCTTCCACAAGGTGGAAAAACACTAAATTTTTCAAATTCCACAACCATTCCAAGGCTGCCACATCACTATCCGCAACCAATCAAAGGATGCCACGTCACCCTTTTGTACAGCTAACTTGTTTTCTGTTTTGTAGGTAACTTCTTGGCCATAATGGAAGCCATTTTAGCCCACCTTAAAGCTATTTCTTGAGAAATGGCTAAGGCGAATGCGGGCCTCGAAAAAAATTAGCTCGGATATGTCTACTATACTTAAGAGGTTGGAACGAGTGGAGAGTCAAAGGAACTCTCGTGTTTCTACTCCCGAATCTTTACCTGAAACGACCAATCCTTCAAGACCACCACCAAGTGACATAGACATAAGCCAAGCCACTAAATGCCCTCCAACCCGAGACCTAAATAGGTCACTTCCCCCTCAATTTGATCAAGCCCAACAAGAAGGACTTGGAAGCCAATTTCCTCCCATCCAAGCTCCACAACCAAAGCTCCACATTACTAAAACAATCCTATCAACCGAAACCCCACTTCCCCAAAACCGATATGTCCATATAGAGGAGTATAGTGGAAAGGAACATGAGGGATATGGAGCCTACAATGATGCTTATATGATGGAAGGGAAGTTGAGGGGAAGACGTAGGGAACCACAAGGAACCCGCCACCAAGAAAAGTGGTGGGATGCGTTTCGGATGAGATTGAAGACAAGGCTCAATATGGAGAGGAATCAGAAGTTCAAAATGAAGATGTTGGCCGAGACTTGTGTTATTAAGATTTCAGGCTCCTCATGTGTTTTTGCAGACTGTTTTGAGTAGGTTTCTTTTGAAGTGGCCAATTGAACGAGGTTAAGCCGTGAATTTGTGGACAAATTCCTCTCAAGATGGAGAGGATGATGCAAGAATAATCACGGATATGGACCTATGAGAGTGCGTGTTGGGCCTGAGACTTGGTATGTGCAATTAAAGAG
Organism: Capsicum annuum; assembly: GCF_002878395.1. Taxonomy (NCBI): domain Eukaryota; kingdom Viridiplantae; phylum Streptophyta; class Magnoliopsida; order Solanales; family Solanaceae; genus Capsicum; species Capsicum annuum. The sequence goes on along the minus strand of NC_061113.1, from coordinate 120,499,438 downwards.
CCAAAGAGGACCTAATGATGCACCAAAACCGTCCATACGCTACACTTGGACTACACTTGATAGGCACGTCACACTTAAGGGCCTTTTAAGTCATTTTAGTTTCTATTATGTAATACACTATATAAAGAACAATGTAGGGTTTCATTACTTAGATTTTAGATGATATTTTTAAGTCTTGTATGACTTTTGAAACACCAAGTCCTCTCTCCTTTGGGCAAACCAAAACTAGGACAAGACACTAGTATGGATTCCGATCTTGTGTCCACGTAGGAGATTATAGTTTGTGTAGGTTGTACGGGTCCTTAGATTTAATATATCTTAGGGTTCTTAGGGTCTATACACTCCTTTGTCAATCTATTCATCCTTTAATATAGGGCTGTGCAAAAACTGAACCGACCGATAAACTGAACCGATAAAAATATTATTGGGTTATTGGTATTGGATTATCGAATTAACGGTTTTTTATTGGTTTTATAAAAAAAATTATTGGGTAAACGATTTGGTAGCGGTTTTAGCTTATTAGGTAATAAGGATACACTAAGTTATTGTTTTATCCCTATTTATGTTATATATTTAAATCTCTCTCTCTTTATCTCTCTCTCTATATATATATATATATGTATGCGTGTGTGTGTATGTATATAGATTATATGCACTACTAATTCATAATTCAGTGATTCACAAAGTATTAACCTATTCAGGGCAACAAAGGCACAATATAAAGTTCGGCTATTATCGTAATAAAAAACTTGAAGCATTTATAGCTTCCAACAATTAGGATTCAATTTTTTTCCTAACATTCAATTCAAGTTTGAAGATTCTTGTAAACTAAAATGCATTGCGTAGGTTTTGGCGGTAATTAAGATTTCATTTTTTTATGTTAGTTGTTACTATTTCTATTTTATAAGTATTTTCTTATTGGTTAAACCGAAAACCGAACCGTTAAGGACCAAAAACCGATAAACCGAAACCGATAAGAAAATATTTTATTGGTTGGTTATTCGTTTTACATATTTAAAAACCGAAAACCGATGAACCGAACCAATAACACGTAAAATCGAACCGAACCGACCGATGCACACCCCTACTTTAATATATTGCATTTCGTTTCTTGTTCTTGTGTTGTGTTCTTGGGCCGTTTTTAGTGTCTTGTTGTTGTGGATTGTTTTGTGACGTCTTGTGGTTGTTTTGTGTCTTCTTTGGACCGTTTGGTATCAGTATGAGTGGTGTTGTTATTGTGGGTCTTAGGGGTTCTAGCGTTTCATACATACTTCAGTTCCTAAAGCTTGTAATAGCTTATGTCTCACTATCTAACCTTTTCTTTATTGCAAATCGTTGGTGTTGTTCTTGTTGTCTTGTAATCGGCTTGTGTATGCTTCCTTTGTGTTGTTGTTTTCATCTTGTTTCTTGTGTTTGTTGGCTGGTTTGTATCATCCTGCCCCCCTCCCTCCCCCCTTGTGTATGGTGAGGAAGGAAGATACGAGGGAAGGTAAAAAATGATAAATTAATAACTATGAACACTATACCTTAATTTGTATTGATCAACTAAAACAATTGCAAGAAAATTGCCAGACAAGATCAGTAAAGAGATCTCTTCGCTGCTAATTGATCTGCACTGGAAAAGGAGGATGTTTATGTATAATATCATAGAATGAAAAACATAGTGCTATAATGAGGTGCTATAATGAGCAAATTAAGTTCCTGAATCTGTAGAATGACAGAAAATTTAAACACTGCAAAATTCTACAAAGTTAAGAGCCGACACTAAACAAGTTGCTTACAAACAAAAAGGTAGAGAAGTACTATTCTAATAGGGAGTTCACAAGCTGTGATGAATGCTAGTCACAAGATAAACTAATTAGTTAACACCAATTCTAAAAAAGGTCACACCATGTGACCAAAGCTTTCCGAGAATTGCCACTGCAATAAAGAAGAATAGTCCGATATGCTCCCCACCATCCTATTGCCCCAAACTGGCCCCAACAACAAGGATCGATTAGTCAATCAATCTATGTCTCAACCTTGAACAAGCAAGTTGGTATCAGCTCTATGAATCCTATGTTACTATTCTGAGTTATTGTATGCCAAACAATAAGCCTAATGCAAGTGTAACCATAACATTTAAGCATTGATTTAAACTAGTTGGATCACCTATATGGAATTTTTTACTTCCATGGCCACATCAATTCTGAGAAATTATACGTCATCTGAGACACTGCTCTCCATCTGATCTTGGGTTCTACCTGTTCCCTTTCACCTCATATCATCGAAGTGTAACACTTACAAACCGGTGCAAGTGGAGGTCTATGTAGAGCATGGCTAAACCATCTCATGTTACCTTTTCTCATCTTACAATCTCAAAATAGCACCACTTGAAGGCCGCATGAATGGCTCCAGATTTGGCATCATCACTTCAACTAGAAGGCCACATCCTATAGGAGTGATTTGCAGGAATGACCTCCATAAAAGGTGGTCTAGAACTTTTGTCTGCGCTTGACAACATTTTGAATGAAATGACCTCCGCTTAAGAAAATCTGTTGGGCAAAACTTTTGTTGTCATTGGGCATAAACTAGTTTTTGTCTTGGACAACAAAAGCTTTGCCCAGTGGATTTTTTTTATGTTAAGGTTATTTTCTAAAGATTCTGTTAAATTCAAGCCAACCATTTATTGTATCCTACTTTACGTAATTTATACATCTTACTGGGTGCTTTAACCCTATACGTGCCAAAGAGTATTCTTCTGCCAACACATATTAATTCGTTACAAAGCAAATGTATAGGCTTGCTTCTGTATGCATATCGTACCAATGTAGGTGTAAATATACAAAAAACATACCCCTACTCCCTATGTCAGTATCACGATAGTGGGGCTAGAGAACAAGCTGATAAGTTAGCATTCAATTAAATGCAATTGTCAGATTTTGTGTCCCAGGAGTTATGCCACAGAGTGCACATGCAGGATCCTAACCTAACCCATCTTGACAAAGAAAGGTAATAAGTACTAACCACTACCAATGATGTGAAACAAGAAAATAGAAGCAAGATAGAAAATAAAAAATAAAAATTAAAGAAAGATAGGCACAATTAGATTCAAACAATTGAAAGATGCAATAGTGAAACTAACCAAAACACCACTCAATTGGGAACTAAAAGCACATAATCTATTAGAATCCTCAAGAAGGTAGTAACCTTACTTGCAAATTCTAGGAAAGTGTTGAAAATCAACAAAGAGTTATCAAGCTCTCAGAGGAGGCACAAATATCCAATCTTCAAAACTAGTGGTTCACCCTAATAGCTAACTATTTATATTAAGGAGGATTAAAAGAAGTAAGGAAAGACCAAATTGCCCTTCATTAAAACAAAAAATCTTTTGAAATTAGTAACTTTTTGCCCTTCATTTAAATTACGAGCTAATTTAAATGGTAGACACTTAATATATTAAATTAAATATCTTCAAGTCATCCATATTGGAGCCTTCCAAAGAGTCCATTTTCATCCATAAAGCTTGAAATGCTTGAAGGTCCTTAACTGGATTTCTTGGGAAAGGCCTTCTTGAAGTAGCGTCACTTTGATGTACATCACTCTCCTCTAATTCGATAGAATTCGTCCTCTAATTCACCAATCCTACATCAATAGGAGATAAATCACTAACATTTAAAATAAGATGAATCAAATACTCACTTGGTAAGTCCACTTTGTAAGCATTATCTCCAATCTTCTCAAGCACTTGAAAAGGTCCATCTCCTCTTGGTATAAGCTTGGTTCTTCCTTTTGCTTAGAAATCTCTCTTTTCTAAAGTGAACCCATACCCAATCACCAGGTACAAAGGTAACTTTCTTTTGTCCTTTGTTGGCTCTTTTTGTTGCATCTTTGTTAGCTTTCACAATTTGCAATCTTACCTCTCACGGATGTTCTTCATAGCTTTTGCCTTAGCTTTTGCATCTACACTCACAATAACATCTTTGGGCAACGAAGTTAAATCCAAAGGAGTCAAGAGATTACAGCCATAAACACACTCAAAAGAGGTTATACCAAGAGATCTATAAATAATTCCATCATATGCAAACTCAATTAATGGCAATTAATCCTTCCAAAAAGTTAACTTTTCTTCTATCAACCACCTCGGGTTGACCAGCCGTTTGACGATGACAAGAAGTAGAAAATAGCAATTTGGTTCCCAAATTTCCCCACAAACACCTCCAAAAATGACTAAGAAATTTTGAATCTCTATCACTAACAATTATTTGGGGAACACCATGCAATTTCATCACATTATGAACAAATAAAGTAGCAACATGAGATGCATCATCACTTTTATAACAAGCAATAAAGTGAGCCATTTTTGAAAATCTATCCACAACAACAAAGATGTTTTCTTTACCATTCTTAGTCCTAGGGAGGCCAACAACAAAATCCATGGAAATATCTACCCAAGGACCGATTGGAATAGGCAACGGAGTATACAAGCCATGCGGTTGGGTACAAGATTTAGCATGCTTACAATCCAAACACCTAGCACAAATTCTTTCCACATCGCTTATCATTTTAAGCCAAAAGAAATATTCATTAAGAATAGCTAAGGTTTTTGAAACTCCAAAATGACCCATTAAACCTACATTGTGTGCCTCTTTCACCAATAACTCTCTCCCTAAAGACATAGGCACACAAAGTTTTCCATTTCTAAACAAGTTGTGCTCCTTCAATTCAAATCTAGAAGTTCTAACTTCATGTCTCTCCTTAACAACTTGCACACACCTATTCAAGCTCACTTGACACTCTTCAAAGACTTTTCCAAAATCATCATCATTAGAATATAATTCCTTCAAACTCTCAAAACCCATCAACCTAGAAGTCAAAGTATTCATCAATGCATATCTTCTGGATAAAGCATCCGCCACAATATTCTCTGTACCTTGCTTATTAATCACATATGGAAAAGACTCAATGAATTCTATCCACTTGGCATGCCTCTTATTAAGCTTATTTTGGACCCTAACATGCTTCAAAACCTCATGATCGGTTCTAATCACAAACTCCTTAGGCCCAAATAATGTTGCCAATTTTGCTAAAGCTCTCACTAAGGCATAGAGTTCTTTGTCATAGGTAGAATAATGCAATGGAGCTCCTCTTAATTTCTCACTAAAGTAAGCTATGGGTTTCCCTTCTTGCATCAAGATCGCACCAATGCCTACTCCATTAGCATCACAACTCAATTTCAAACATCTTCTCAAAGTTGGGAAGTTGAAGTAAGGGAGTGGAACTAAGTTTCTCTTTCAAGATTCTAAAGGCTTCCTCTTGTTTTCTACCCCAAATGAAAGACTTATCCTTCTTAATGACCTCGGTTAGAGGAGCAACTAAAGAGCTGAAACCCTTCACAAATTTCCTACAAAAATTTGTCAACCCATGAAAGCTTCTAACATCACTAATGGACTTAAGAGTTGGTCAACTTCTAATAGCCTCTACCTTTTCATCATCTACCTCAACTCCTCTTGAACTTACAATAAAGCCAAGAAAACCAACACGATCCACACAAAAAGAACACTTTTAAAAATTCACATAGAGCTTTTCATTTCTCAACACATCAAATATCATTCTCAAATATAGCACATGATCATTCAAACACTTGCTATAAACCAAAATATCATCAAAATAAACCATAACAAAATTATTAATAAATGACTTAAGCACATGGTTCATTAATCGCATAAAAGTGTTTGGTGCATTGGTTAGTCCAAAAGGCATCACTCTCCACTCATATAATCCAAACTTAATTTTGAAAACGGGTTTTCCACTCATCTCCGTATTGCATTCGAATTTGATGGTATCTGTTTCTCAAATCAATTTTAGAGAATAAGGTAAAAGCACACAATTCACCTAGCATATCATCAAGTCTAGGAATGGGATGTCGATATTTTACCATAATTTTATTAATGGCACGGCAATCTACACATATCCTCCATGTCACATCCTTCTTGGGTACTAGAATTACGAACACCGCACATGGACTTAAACTCTCTCACCAAACCTTTATTCACAAGTTCTTCCACTTGTTTTTGCAATTCTTTGATATCTTGAGGATTGCTCCTATAAGCCGCTGGTTGGGTATTTGAGAACCCAGCTAAAAGTCAATTTCATGCTCTATTCCTCTCAAAAGAGGCAACCCACTTGGTATTTCTTCCGGAAATAGATCTTCATAATCTTGCAACAAAGAAGAAACGACACTTGGCAAAGATAAAGAGGTTGGTTCATTATTAGAAAGCAAAGAATAACCTTTAGGTTTAATAAATATGACTTGAGTAGCATGCTCAATGTTTAGCTCTTTCATGCTCTCTTGATTTTGCAAAATCATGCAAATTTTCTCTCTTATTTAATTTTTTTTGTTTTTCTTGCTCACCTCTCTTTTTTTGTGATAATTCATTCTCACTTGAGCTATCAACCTCTCCTTTTTCCTCTCTTGAGGTATTATTTTTCACTCCCTTACTCCTCTCTTTCTTTTCTCCCTCAAGTTTTTCTTTCAACTCACTCTTTTTTCTATATTCCTCACTCACTTGAAAAGGAGAAAGTGGGTTAAGAATGTGCTTTTTACCATCCTTAACAAATGCATATTTATTTGACCATCCATTATTTTTAGCCCCCACATCAATTCCCATGGCCTTCCCAACAATAAATGACAAGCTTGCATTGGTACAACATCACAAAGCACTTCATCATGATAACTTCCAACCTTGAATTTTATCAACACTCTCTTGGGCACCTTGAGTTCGCCATATTCATTGAGTCATTGCAATATATAAGGTTTTGGATGTCTTATTATTGGAAGTTTCAATTGTTCTACCATAGATACACTAGCAACATTGACACAACTTTCACTATCAATGATGAAGAAACATAATTGCTCTTGAACTCTACGCCAATTATGAAACAAGTTTTCCCTTTGATCAAGATCTTCCCTTGTTAGAGCACTCATACTTCTCCTCACAACAAGAACAAGTTTTCCATCATCATTAATTTCTTCTCCATCACCTTCTCCCATAAACTCATAACTACTATTATCCTCCACGTGGTCATTTTTAGATTCTTCGATTTGATAACCACCATCATTCAATGCAATGACAGTTCTTTTATTACGACACTCATTTGTTTTATGAGCATATCCTCGACATCTAAAACACTTTATTTTAAATGAAGTTTAAAGTTTAGCTTTGTTACCTCCATTATTGTGGTCCACCTTTGATTTTCCTTTGTCCAAGTTGGACTTCAATTCTTGCTTTGCACCTTTGGATTTGTCCCAAGTGGGAAATGATTTCCAAACTTCCTTATTTTTAACCCATTTAGAAGAAAAAGATTGCACTTTTGACTTGTTTTCCTTTTGATGACCTTCCACCTTTAGTGTCATTTGATAAGCTTCATCTAAAGTAGACAGACGGTGCAATTCCAATGGTTGTCTTACCTCCTTATTCAAGCCCGAGATAAATCTTGCCACAAGCTACACCTCTTCATCATTGACATTAGCTCGAAGCCTAGTATGCTCTAGCTCCTCATAATACTATTCCACACTCTTACTTTCTTGTTGAAGACTGCCATACTTCTTGAGTGCATTTTGCTCATAATCTTGACCCACATACCTTTCTCTCATACGCTTTTTTATGTCATTCCAACTTGTAACAAAGTTTCTATTCACCAAAGCATTTTTTTCAATTTTCTCCCACCATGTAGACGCAAAACCCTCAAGGTGACGTATAGCATAATTTATTTTTTTAAAATCACTCACATGGTTGAGATTATATTGCTTTTCAAGTTTCACAATCCAATCAAGATATTCATTCGGGTCACTACTTTCTTTGAATAATGGAAGGGTAACCTTGATGTTGTTGAATCCTCGATCTTCATCATCATTCTTTCTATTGTATTCTCTACCATCAACTAGGTACCACCCTTCATTCCCCCTTCTTCTTCCTCTCCCACCTAACCTCTCTTGTTGAACTTGATCATTGACTCCATAATCATGATTATCACCATTAAAAGAATCATGCTCTTCAAGATTATGTTTGACTCTCATTTGAGTTCTATTGGCTTATGGTAGAAGATTTCTTTGTTGATTCCTCCTCTTTTAGAAGTGTTGCTTGATTGCAAACTTTTGGTAAAGTAGCATTAGGAAAGAGGGTATCTCGCACTACCATGTCGGATGGAGTTGTATCAAGAATAGTCTTACTTGATCCCTCATCATGATGACCAATGGGATTGAAAACCTCAAGTGGTTGCTTTGCTATTTCTTGATTTCTCACACTTCTATCCACATCTTCCAATTTTACCTTCATTTTCTTCATTTCTTCCAATAATTTTTTAAGCAAAATTTCCATTTTGCTAGAGGATTCTCCTTTCAATTGAGTCATTGTACCTACAAAATAAATAAAAGTTAGTAGAAAGAGTTCCTCACCACTCACTCACATTATGTTTCCAATTTGCCATCCTCAAATGAACTCACCTCACTTGCTTGTTACCATTCTTGAATAGCCCAAGGTTGAGAGTCAACACCATCAAATAATTCACAAGTAGTACTACTTCTTCGGGATGGAGTGGAGTTTATGTAATCAAGAATGGACAATTAAAACTAACGGACAAGGAAACAAATAAGCATACAATGAAATGAAAGAAAAAAGCACGAAAAAATTTGCATGAATAAATTAAACGCACACAAACTAGTTTAACAGTAAGTATGAATTAGTACTCAAAGTAAACCAGCTAGAATTAACAAGAAAATAAGAGAAAACAAAACAAGTTCGAAAGATTTGAACTATTTTGTAATTCTCAAATTCATCTTCTTCAATACCCAAGCAAATGAGCTCAAATTTGAGATATAACTTCCCCACAACTCTATTAACAACTTCTAACCAACAATTTCTTCAACCAAACACAAAATCAAGAAACCCTATTTTCAAGTTTCTTCTTCAACATGACTTTCAATTTTTTTTTTGGAGCAATGTATTCTTTGATTTCTTTTCAACTAGGAAACAACATGTAACTCAAGGAATAATATCAAACAATATTCAATCAAATTTGATTTAAAAAAAAAAATTGGAAAATATCAAAACCCCAAGATTTAGGTTTGTGAAAACAAATCTAGTCCAAGCTCTTGATACCAATTTGATGTGAAATAATACAATAGAACAAGATTGAAATTAAAGATAAAAATTAAAGAAAGACACAATTAAACTCAAACAATTGAAAAATGTAATGGTGAAACCAACCAAAATACCACTCAATTGAAAACTAAAAGCACCTAATCTATTAGAATCCTCATGAAGGTAGTAACCTTACTTACAAATCCTAGGAAAGTGTTGAAAATCAATAAAGAGTTATCAAGCTCTCATAGGAGGCACAAATACCCAATCTACAAAACTAGTGATTCACCCTAATAACTAACTATTTATATTAAGGGTTAAAAGACGTAAAGAAAGACCAAATTGCCCTTCATTTAAATTACAAGCTGATTTAAATGGTAACACTTAATATATTAAATATCTTAAGTCATCAATATTGTAGTCTTCCAAAGAGTCCATCTTCAACCATAAAGCTTGAAATGTTTGAAGGTCCTTATAGCTTGACTTCTTGTGAAAGGCTTTCTTGAAGTAGCGTCACTTTGATATACATCAACCAAGCCTTCTCTGTCATCATTTTCCTAGTAAATATGATTTCACTTATAAATATAAATTACATAATAATTCTAAAATGATTAACTCCTTCTCCAAAGGAGATTTAACATTTTCATTCTTACCCAAAGCAAGTCCAATAACCATCTCTCCCCCTCTCCACCCCCAAGCCAATATACTCGATGTTTTAGCTATTTTGCCAATTTTATCAGTTAAACTTCACTTCATCACATTCTCCTGCAATCCTCCCTTCTCTTCTCTCATGTTGATGCTTTTATAAAGCCCCTTTCACAAACTTCCCATCCCACTCCTTCAAAAAAGCATGTGAGAGCTGGTCAAATTCAGAGTTCTCAACATTCAACACATGTAAACTAATACATTTGACAACCTAGATTAATAGCTGGCCAAAATAGCAATTAGCAGTCAGCAAAAGGTATCAATATAACTAGGAAATGGCAAGAGACTGCAAAACTTTCCTATGGTTTCAGTAGTAATAGTCACCGAATGGTATTTGAAAAATATTCCGTTGAACTAAGAAATATATAATCCTATCGTTTCATTAGGAATAGTCACCAAACAGTATTTGAAAAATATTTCGTTGAACTAAGAAATATATAATCCCCTTTATCTGTCATAAATCCAACAGAGAAAAGATCAGTATACACCAGGTAAGATGGTGACCTCAATCAACAAAATTGAATTATGCAGTTAACCTTTCTTAGGTTGGTAAAAAGGCCAAAGTTAGAAGAGTAAAGTCTGAGGTAAGCATGTCGAGTGTGGTTTCATTCCAATATCCACTATAGTCAAAGAAGCTTATTAAGGTGTTCAAGTCAAAATCAATGAGAAGGTGATACAAGTCTTTTTCTCTATAATAGATCTAGAAAATTTTAAACCTGTATCTCATCGGAGTAAGTCCTGAAGCATGAAATCAATTGGTTAGCTACCATCATGCACTTCCACTCCAACTTGCATCTACCGTGTAACAGCTTTGCTTACTAAAGCAAAAACAGATGGAGAATGGTATCCATTTCACTCTAGACTAGGGAAAGCTGCAAATTGATCTGGACCGTGAATAAGAATATCAATCTCTCATATTCATCTTTGTAGCTTTCATTTGAACCACAAGACATACTTCATATAGAAGACAGCAATAAGTGAAACCAAGACCACAAAAGTGAACACAGTTATTCATTTGAATAATTAGGTTTTGAACAAAACAAATCCCAGTATCTATTATGACAGGGTGGTTGCTCAGTCTCTAAGACTTGAGAAAATGACACTAGCTATCCCTTCTAGCGAACTTATATTTTTTAAGGCCACAATCCATGTTTACCAACAAGGATCAAATCATGTAGCACTTTACGCCCAGTAATGTTCATCTTTGGTTTATAGCAACAACTGGTTTCAAAAAAAGATGATCGCGTTTTTCTCTCATCTCTACTTAGTTTTATCTTTGCAAGCCAACTCTGTTAAAATGCTAACTAGTCTTGTAAGTATTTTTTTTTTAATCAGTAAAGTGTAATATCATTGATTCCACCATTAAGAACTAGTTCCTTATGTGTTACAAACAGGAAGCCCAAATCTGAAATCTCCTAGTTCATAACTCTTGTAGTAAATCCAATTATATCTTAGCAACCCTGCAAAATACCGACTAGGTAATAAATTGCTACCTCTATACTTATACCAGCATCACGTGCTTTTTGAAATAGCATATCCACTCGGACTAGATCATTGGGCAGTTGTTCCTACAAAAACTCAAGATTATGAGCTTTCAGAGGCAGAAAAAAGGGAACCAATTTCGTGGAGCAAGCCTCCACCATGAGCGGGTGTCATATCTTTCCTGACATCAGCCAAAGTAGCTTCATATATATCATGTTCTTAGTTACTATAACTCCTGCTTTTGTACCAAATCAACACAGCTTATAACACTATATATGCAAAAAGCAAAAAGTAAAGTAAAGAGAAGGAAAAAAAAAAGAACATTGTTTTACATAGTAAACAGGACATGAAAGACCTGATTTACCTGATATACAAAAGAGCACTTACAGAAGGATGAGATTGAAGTGCAATTTTTATGACACAAATTTAGAAGATTAACATATGAATTCAACATGAAATCATGGGAAAGAGCAAGCTCTACTAGATTAAGGTAGTTCTTTTATCACATGGATCTTAATTCTACACTTGTAAGAGAGTAAACATCAACATATTGTCTATTAGTTGCATTATTCCATACATTGGCATTTTAAAAAAGTGCTAGCAATTGAGGACATTAAAAGCACATAAAACACAATTTGACATTTTTGACAAACAGAGAACTAACAATGTAGAGGATACAAGAAAATATCTGGATCTTAATTAGAAAACAATCTGGTGTTAAATTGCTGATGTGTCTAGGGAGGATCAACCTAATTTACATTTTACTAGGTCACTGGCATAATTTCAAACTCAATTTAGATGTGAGAGAGCAGTGTACAGCATGAAAAATCTCTTATCCACAAATCTTTATGAGAAAGAACAATACCTTGTAAAATGTCTCCACAGAAAAGCTTGGATTTGCACCTAACGTTACTGTGAAGTAGAAAAAATTGACAGAAAATTTCTGCAATAAATATGCCAGATCAACTGTCCAAATACTGCAACAAATAAAAGCAACAGTGATTATCTATGAAAAGCATTTCATATTGGTCATAATCAGAGAATAAGATGAATTATACCAGAGCCTTGATTTTCAATAAATTTCGTAGTCAACTAGTATGCTTGAATATAACAAAGTTTGCAGCAGGGAAAACAGGTGAGCAGAAACCATCCACTTACAGTATAAAACTAAAACTGATAGTATCCTACGCTTTTTGAGGCTACGATATTATATCTCACTTTTGAATGCATAAAATACCACTAAATAGTTCCTATTTAAGAAACATCAGGGATATTTTTCTAAGAATTGTCTGTCAGTTCAATCTCTGGAGCGAGAAACTTTCACCTGCTGCAATTTGGGGCAGAAAGAAATGCATGTTATTTGAAGTCGGAAAGAGTACAGTCATTAATGTGAAACACAAATATATTTTTTTGCTTAGTTTTTGGTGCAACGTGGCAAATGTACATGCTTTAGGCAAATCCTGTATGACAAGTAAATGTGGGAGATAACAAGACACAATATACAGGGGTAGAAAAATTTTCTTTCCGTAGAATGATGTTTAAACCAGCAGAGGCTTCAATTCTTAAGCTCATAGAGACAGGAGAATTATGGCTTTTTTTCTCCTCCGAAAATATCAGAAAATGTACTATGCTCATTTGATAGAAGTATCACCAATAAAATCAGCACATTCTGCATACATCTAGTTCACTTATTTCTAATTTATTATCACTCTCTAAAGTTGGCACCTAAACAAAAGTGTGAAAGCATTGGCTGATTATTAGGAGTATTTAATACTGCCGAGATCCAAAACTTGTAGAGGAACATCCAAGAAAAAACGCTACATAGCATATTCCTGTATCACTTGAGACAAGACATTGAAAATAAAACAAAATCCTATCAGGCACATCCTTTTCTCATTTTTATACAGTAGCGCCTAAAATGGAAATCTTACGCATGTTATAATTGAATACTTCAACTTCGACCAACACTTACTGAAAATGTAGGAATTCTCAAAGCAACAAAAGGACAAAAAATATAAAGTAAAACCAGACAAACAACGACATGAATGAATATAGATAGTACAGGCTATATCCCACACCATAATCGAAAAAAAAGGTAGGCAGATAAAGGAGTATCATCAAATATTCATAGCACTTTGAAGTAGTACCTCATAGTACAGCATAGCTCTTCTAGTTCTTGCATGTTACAACCCTTGATTCCAAGAGTCCTCAAAACCATCAGAACACAAGCAAGACCACAGTCCCACGAATGTAGTTGGTTTATATGTGGAACCTACCATAAAAAACACAGCGTATTTTTAAGAACTATAGAAACTAAAATTCAGGATATATCAAGAAGATTCACTGTATATTATACAAGACACCAATATTCGTAACATGTACTTGTATCGGCCGAGATTCAAACGTTGAGATCATCATAAAACTCCCATGAAGTAAAACGAACAAATGATACAACAACATCCCAGTGTAATCCCATATGTAGGGTCTGGGGAGGATAGAATGAACGCAGAACTTACCTCTACCTCATCGAGAAACAAATGATAAAGTAGTGAAAAGAAAATTGGCTCACATCGACAAAGTATGAGCCGGACACTGTGCCATGGAATTTGTCTCGACCCAGTGATTGTTTCAAGAGCAAGGATTCTACCAAACTTAAATGTTCCCTTCCTGATTCTTCAGTGTTATCTTCTTCTGTTCTCAAAAACTTGCTCAATAGAACATATAATGGCCACATCTGAGATAGTTTGTGAAGTCGCTAAACAATTAGGTAAATCTCAAGCTAAACAATTAGGTAAATCTCAAGCTAAAAGAATTTCTAATTTATGAATTGTGTCTTGATCTTCAGGGAAAACTAACAAGAAAAAAAACAAAACAGCCGAAACGCCGTGAACCAGAAATTGCCAAAAAGAATTGATAAAGCCAAAAGTTCATTAATAAACACCAAGTCCGTGTCGAAAAATATGTACAAGATGCTCATGTGACTCCAATTGACCAATCCATCTACTATCCAAAAACCAATCAATAGAGTACTTGTTTACAATTTAGCTGTCGAGGTTAAAATTGACCTTAATATATCGACATCTCTTTTATAAATGGCAACCACACATTTAATAATTACAAGACCATATATTTGTAGATTATGGACAACAGAATTCAAGGAAGATGCGTTTTCCATGTCATGAACTATACAACACAACAGAATTTCAAAATTCACAAATTGTTTGCCAGCCCAATTGTATTTGTTTTTTTTTTATAAATAATTAATGAAAAGGAGAAGAAAAAACAACGTACCTTTTGATGAAGCGTCGACGCAGAAAGAGATTTTGGAAGAAATATAAAGGGAAGACGCTCTCTCTCTCTCTCGTTATGGGGTGGTCAGATGGATATTTCGCTCCTTTCCTCTGATTTTCTCCTGGTGTTACGTACGAAGGAGAACAAATGTTTTTTTTTAATTTTCTGGCTTAAAAATTTTGAAAAATATTTTTTAAATTAATTTATTTTTATCAAATGTAAGAAAAATGACTTACATTAAAAAGTAATAAAGATATTTTTTAAAATTCTTTTTTAAACTCATTTTTTAAATTAAAATATTCATACAACTCTCAAAATTATCCACTCTTACTCCGACCCTTAATTTCCATCACTATCCCACCCCTACCCCACACCAACCCGTACCACTTCTATTAAAAAAATATTTTAAATTTATTTTTTATCTTACCGTGTTCAACACCCTACTCCCTTCTCCTTTACAATTTTATTTTTGAAAAAAAAAAATTCAAACATTTTTCCTTATCTCCCCTACGCGACCACCCTACCAACTTCCTCCCCTCTCCCACCCCCAAAAAAAAAAAGAAAAAAAAAATTTAAAATTTATTTTTTGAAAAATTTTAATTTTTTCCTTACCCCACACTCACTCTCCTACCCCAACCCCCAACCCCTTTCAAAAATAATATTCCAAATTTTTTTTCTTACCTTATTCTTACTCCCTTACCCTTACCCCTACCCCACACTAGCCCCCCTAAAAAAAATATTTTAAAAAAAATTAAAATTATTTTTTTAACCGCTCTTACTACCTATTTTGACAACCCACCTCCACCTACCAACCCCCTCTTCAAAAAAAAAAAATAATTTTAATTTATTTTTAAAAAAAAATTCTAAACTTTTTCTTATGCCACCCTTTTTATCATATTCGTTCTCATTATTTTTGTTAAATATATACAGATACTTTTAAAAAACATATACTTATCCAATTTGCATAACAAACACACGAATATAAGTAAGAAACAACTTATTTTTCTAGAAAATATTTTTCTTCCTTCATATCGAACACACCCTAAAAAAAATTTTTTTGAAATAAAAAATTATTTTTTTAAAATGTATTTTTACACTTTAGCTAAATACTAAAATGTATTTTTTGGAAAATATTTTTTCATTCACCAATCAAACACTACAAAATATTTTCCAGAAATTTTTTTTTCATTCACCAACCAAACATAAAAAAACAAGTAAGAAATCAACTTGTTTTCCAAGAAAACATTTTATAGGAAAACATTTTTCATGAAAAACATTCTCCTTCATACCAAACACACCCATTTTCTCACGTACTCATACTTTATTTTACCAAAAATGCATAATTGCCCTTAGGGTGCCAAAATTAGCCCAAACCCATTTAGTCGTCCAGTCCGCTCATATTTTAATGAGTTGGGCTAGAGTGATTTTGAAGATGGGTTGATTCGGGCTAGCTCAAGTAAACCCAACATAAATCATCAATCTAAATGAGCTCATAATGATGTCCAACTTTAACCCATAAAGATATTTAGTCCCAGTATTCATAATTTCACTTTCAATATTTTTAATTGCTTCAATTATATTCTTTTTTCGTATTGAAAAAATTGTAGTAATAAACCAACTTTTGAATGAAGAAAAATAATTTTTTTTCTTACATCATCCCACTACCTCCCCAAACCCCACTAGGTGGGAATACACTGAGTTTGTTGTTGTTGTACACCATCCCACTACCCCTACACCTCACCCCTCACCCCTAGCTTGACCAACCCCAGCCCCCTCCCTCCCCAATTTTTTTTTAATTTATATTTTTAAGAAAATGATTTCTTCTCACACCATCGCACTACCCCGACCCCATCTCCCTACTCCGACCCCTACTAGCCCCCTCCCCCAAAAATTAAAAAACTTATTTAAAAAAAAAAATTAAAATCAAAGTTGTTTTTTACCCCAACCAACCCCTACCCCTGACCCTCCTAAAAAAGATCTTAATAAAAAATAAATTCTTACACAATCTCCTTACCCCCAGCTCCCTCAACACGACCCCTACCCCCACCCCTAAAGAAAATTAATTTTTTCTTAAAATTTAATCCCCCTCCCACTTCCCTACTGAGACCCACCCACGTCCCTTCCCTCTCCCTACCGAAACCCACAGCAGCCCCCCCTCCCCCCCTGATAATTAATTTTTTTAGTTTGATTTTAGAAAAAATTTAAAAACTTTTTTCGTAGCCCACCCCCAACCCTTACCCCTTCCCCATCCCCTCTCTCCCCCCAATAAAAAATAATAATTAAATTCTTAAAATTTATTTTATAAATAATCATATTTGTTTTCTTTTTCCACCTCTCTTATCTTACTCGTTATCATTGTTTTGTGTTAAATATCTATAAAAATATTTTTATTAATTGTTTTTAGTTTTCATATGTTATTTTTACATGAAAACAATAATATAATAATATAAATATAAAAAGAAAAAGAAAATTAAAAATATCATTCCAACTTAAATTACTACTAAAATGGTAACTTGTTAAATGATTGGTTAAGTTGGGTAGATTGAGCTATAACCCATTATTTAGCCCATCTTGGCCCAACCCATCTTAGCCCATCTATATTTTGGGCGGGTTGGGCAATAACCTATTTATTGCTTTAGCCCATTTTGACCCGTCAAAATTCGGCCCAACTCACATTTGCCATCCCTAAGTACCCTTTTTTAGCTTCTCGTATAACACTTTTTTTTTCATAAAGACATTACAACTTTAGAACATGTATTACCCTTCCAATTAGCCCGTGAGAAAAGAAATAAATAATTTTTTAATTTCGTTTCAGTATTTATGCATTAAACATATCTTCTATTTTATTTTTTATTTTTTATTTTTTTCTTTGTTCCTTTATCATCTACAAGAAGAAAAACTCAGTTACCTCATTAGAACTTGTCACTTTCCCCTTTAGTTCTTGCTTCTCAATTTTCTTAAACCTCTTCGATTCATCATTACTCTCTGCCTTTTTTTTTTAGCTTTCTTATGGAGTTTGACAATCTTAAATCTCTTCGATTCATCACTATTTTATTGTCTCTTTTTTTTTTTTACTTTTCTTATGGAGTTTAGTAATGGGGCTAAGTCATTAGTGAGGGAATAACGATTGAATCGTTATTTTTTATTTTTCCATTATAGTTTGGTGATGGTTTTAATTTTCTGATTTTAATATGATGATGATTTGGTGGTAGCTTATAGATAAATATGGTGGATATGACGATAGTTTAGAGATTATACGATGGATATGATGGTGTGAAAGTTTCGGTGATAATAGCTATTGGATGATGGTCAACGGTGAGTATCAAATTGGTGTTGTAGGTATAGTGAAATTGAAAATTGAAAGGGAAAGGGAAAAAAACAAAGCAACAAGGAAAAGTAAAAAAAAAAATACTAATGAAAATAATGAATAAAAAAATAAATTTTAAAAGAAAATTAAAAATTAAATACATTTAAATACGTGGAAAGTTAGGATTGGTGTGTGATTTAGACACTTTTTTAATAGTTGGAGTTGATTGAAAAAGGTTATTTATTATGGTTATAATTAGTTTTATGGAAGCAATAGGGCCCGCAAACTTTAAGTGTATACTTACAATTTTGATCAAACTTTAGGGGGTACTTTATGCATTTTCCCTTTATTTTAGTATAGAAGTGGTTCTAATAACATGTCGTTGTCCCCTATCACTGGAATGACCGGGATTCGATCCCGGCAACAACGAAATTTTTGTTTTAGGGGTCTTATGCTTGCTTGGATAGTCAACTAGGCCCTATACTCTACGAAGTTTCAAATGTCCCTTTGACCATTGACCAAACTTATGTTGCATATATCTTTCTCAATCCGATGAGTGTGTGACAACGCACTCTTAAAATCGAGTATGTATATTAAATTTAATTAAAATATATTGAAATCTAACAATAACAAAATAATAAAAAAATACTTTAATATCTTTAAAAAAGACTCTCCTCCCCCACCTACTTCCTCCACACATCTCAAACTCCTTCCCCTTTCCCAATCATATTCTTTCCCTTTTTATCCTCTATTTTCTTTTCAAAATTAAGTAGTTATGATCATAAATGACTAATCTGAGAGGCACTAATAGAGTTATTGATGTAATTACACTAATAAAGATTTTCACTTTTTTCAATTGCGTTCGAGCCCATTACAGCAGTTTTTTCGTCAGTGATTGATACCTTTCAACTGTCAAAGTTTTATTTTCTTTTATTTTTCTGAGGATCTTGCAAAAATAGAGTTCTAACATTTTCTTTGAGAAGCTTATTAAGGATATAAAAATGACATAGTTTGGTAGAGAACATACAACATGAAGGGTTTCAATGGTGTAAGGCCCCGTAAAATTTTGATCATTTTATTTTTGCCCTTCCAACGTGCGTAATATCGATTTTTGACTTGAATTGTGTTTAGGGAAGTTAAAAGGGTGTTTGGGAAAATTTTTGGATTTTTTAGAAAGGGTTCGGGGTCATTTTGGGACCCTGAGGCTATGGGGAGTCCGTGATAAGGCCGTGTCACAGAGGTTAACCTCCACAATATCGGTGTGGAATGGAGGATAACCTCCGCGATAACGCCGTACCATGCCAGTGTGCTAATTTTGTCTTCTTCACTTAAGGTGAGAGGTTTTCGATCTTTTTACCCCTTGTATGAATTTTAAACATAAAATAAGCCCTTTTCTTCAGTTTTTAAAGATCAAAATCATCCATTCTCTCTTAAAACTCAAAAACCAAGAACATTCACGGGTTTCACAGTGCATTCACCATCCAAGCTCCAAATATCAAATTGACTTCAATTTCTTGTGTGTTTCAGGCATGTTTATCTTCCCTAAACTTTAATTTTACATTGTGGAATGAATTGAATAGATTTTCATGTGATTTAAATTGTGGGTTTTGAAATTGGGTTGAGAGGCTTTGGTTGTTATTGGTTGCATTACGTGTCTCATGCTTTGAATTGATTATTCATGTTTTAAATTGATGTTTTTGGGATTAAATTGGTATATTATTTAAATGGTTGGAATGGGGGACATGGATTTTCCCAAATTGGATGAATTTTTAGCTTGGAATTGCATGAACCTCAATTCACTTTGTGAATTTGATTTTAATTATGGAAAATTGCATAATTTAACTTGTTTTTGAACTTAATGCATTGCATTAATGGGTAAATAGATATAAAAATAAATTTGGATGCCCCTACTTGCCATGGTTTGGATTTTAATGGAACTTAGGAGTTAATGTGATTGTGTGAATTGATTTGGCATGTTTAATTTAGCTTGTAAGCGTATTGGTATGACGATACTAAGTGGTAATACCTGTATGAGTGACTCTTGGGTTAATGATAGGAATTATGTGCAAAGTGATTTTAATTTGGGTTTAAAGAGGGTTGTGTAGCTCACTGTGAAGGTGGAGGTTCTGGGGAGATGTCATGAGCTGAACCAGGTCCTGGCCATGACGGGTATCCCAAAGTTCCACGTGGATTGGAGATCACCCCCTTCACCTAACCTAGTCAGCTCAACGACCTCAAGTGTCGGATGAATTTCGAACATATAATAAGATATGGTAAGCTAAAACTAATATTTATTCATGAAATGTCTAAACCAATCATCGGTAATCAGACACCCGTTTATCTCCGACCCAATCCACCAAAACAACATACCAAAATCCACAATAATCCAACAAAGCCTCTATAAATTTGAAGTGAATAAAATGTCGGGACATGCCTCCGAAAGTAGCCAAAAACAAAGTTTGAAACATAAAATATAAAGACCATGAAATGAAGCCTTTTGAAGTATAGAAGCTCACTGTTTCAATGTCAAATCACGAACCACTCGAACACCTCATCACTGTGCAGGAAAAGTAGAAGAAGTTTCAGTTCCTACATTGCATGGGGATATAGCATCCAGAGACGATTAGTGGTTGGAGAGCTAGCATATAACTCAGGGCTAGAGGAATAAAATAATGTCATCATTCAAAACCAAGTCAAACCATCATATACAACCACATAAATACTTATATATATATATATATTATGTCAGGATAGGGGACAAGGCTTATCATGAATATTGAAAACCTTAACCTGGGCTATGTAGCATAACCGTCATATAACAAGGCACCCACGGGCTATATGAGCCCAACTCTCCCCTAGATGGAAGAGCCTCAATGCATGTAGCCTCACGAATCAGAGAATATCCATAACCGTAAATGCCTTATAGGGGACTCAAACCTCCCGGCATAATCAAGGTGACCCAAGCACCAATGCATGCGACATGGGGGACTCGAACCTCCCATTCAAATATTCATTCAGAGGACTCGAACCTCTCGGTCATATAGATACCCACATCGGCTAGCGTGGTTTCCAGTGTTAGTCCTTTGGACTCCACTTTCATGGAAGGACTACACATCTCGCTTTAAAGCCTAAATGAAAGTATTCATTCCACATACACAACCATTATTCCAATTACTTAGCAAAGACATCCCGTTGATATTATCATACCAATCCCACTTGCAAGTATACAATATGCCACAACCATTATCAATCAACTTTGGGACTCGAACCCATTGTCTAAATAAAGACATCAATTCAATTTAACATTTAGGGACTCAAAACCCATTTAGCAATTCAAATCAATTTATGGCCAACAAGGCTTTTATGAAACCATTTACCAATCATCAACATTTGTAGGCCAATGCCTTAGTTCAAAACATAATTCAACATGTGACAAGATCATTCTCATTGATATTTTCACAAATAGATTGAGGTCATACCATTATCAAACTATTATTCAGCCAAAACCCATCAAGTTAGGGTTAGCCATGACCCCTTAGTTTAAATCATAATTCCCAAGCACCCGCATGTGCAAAACTATTATCAAAACATGTATAATCATAATTTAAACCATGAGAAAATAATACTCAATATCGTACATTCAAACCCTAAATAATGGTTTTCAAAACCACCATCAATGATCCATGAACAATATTTAAAACACATGATTTTTGTAACTTACAATGAAGGAAGAGTCACATGCCTGAGTTACAAAGATTCACGGAGAGAATTTGATCTTTAAGCCTCTAGATGACCAGCTTGAAGAAACTCTAGCTCCATCTTCTTGAGGGTTTTTTTAGAGAGTTTAGAGAGTGTTAATCTTTTAAAGTGTAGAATAAATGCCCAATAAGTATTATAAGACATGGGGGCTTAAGGGCTTGGAGTGGGAAATGTCAAAATACCCTCGGTTTAAAAGTTGTAGAAAACTCGCAGGTGGGTACTAGTTAACCCTCCAACTCGTCACCACAAAATACGAGTGGTACTTTCAAGTCGTTACAAGAACAAAAAGTTGGACACCATATTTTGTCCAACATACGACTCCCTTGCCCAAATCGTCACCATACCATATGACTAGTACCATCAAGTGTATCCAAGGCAAAATCATCAAGGGCTAAACACTGGACAACATACGATTGGACCCTACCTTTTTATCCCAAGACCATATGACTCGTATGGTGCCTCTCATATCTAGGATAAAACTTAGCCAACAGCACACTGACCAACATACGACTAGGGTCCCTAGACCTATCACCACACCATACAACTTATAGTGTGAGTCATATAATAAACAAAAGGTTCAAGACTTAAGAAATTTGCAAGGGCCAAAGTTCGAGGTGTTTCAATCTCCCCCACTTAGGAACAATCATGCTCGAATGATGGGACGAAGCAATACAAGCATGATTTGGACTCTACACGCCTTAACTCTTACCTTTAACCAAGTTAGAAAAAAAAGATACCAAGGAAATCAATATTTTTCTTAATAAAGTCAGAAAACAAAGATGTTAAGATTAATACATACCTCAAGCACTAATCTCCAAAATCGGGAATAGGAATGAATACTTGGACTTCATGTCCTCATCGGCTTCCCAAGTAGCTTCTTTGAACTTTTGGTTCTGCCACAGAACCTTTACCGAAGCCATGTCTTTCGTCCACAACCGACAAACCTACCGATCCAAGATCCTCACTGGAACCTCCTCATAGGACAAAGAATTTGAAATACTAATGTTCTCCAAGGGAACAACCAATGAATGATCACCCATGCATTTCCACAACATGGACACGTGGAATACCAAATGAATGAAACTCATGCTAGAGGGCAAATCCAACTCATATGTAACACTACCAACTCTCCTCAGAACCTAATACGGGCCAACATACCATGGACTGAGCTTCCTCTTCTTTCCAAACCGCATTACTCCTTTTATGGGAGACACCTTCAAGAACACCAAATCTCTAAGTTCAAATTCCAAGTCCCTTCGCCTTATGTCTGCATAGGACTTTTGGCGACTTTAGGTGGTCTTAAGCCTATCCTGATTCACCTTCACCTTCTTCATAGCTTAATGAACCAAATTTGGGCCGAACATCTTCGCTTCACCAACCTTGAACCACCCAATAGAAGATCTACACTTCCTTTTATACAACGCCTCAAATGAGGCCATATCAATGGTAGAATGGTAACTATTGTTATAACTAAATTCAATAAGAGGCAAGTGGTCATTCCAACTACCACCAAAATCAATTACACAAGCTCGCAACATTGCTTCCAAAGTCTAAATAGTCCTTGCAGCTTGCCCATCCGACTGCGGGTGAAAAACCATACTAAGACTCACTTTAGTCCCCAAACTATGCTAAAACGATTACCGGAAATAGGATAAGAACTGAGTACCACGGTCCAAAATAATCAAGATTGGTGCATCATGTAGCTTCAACTTCCTGAAGGAATAACTTCTCATAATCCTCGACAGAATAAGTAGTCCTTTCTGGTAAGAAGTGAGCGGACTTAGTCATCCTATCCACGATGACCCAAATGGAGTCACACTAATTCAGTGACCGTAGAAGACCGATAATGAAATTTATATTAATTATCTCTTATTTCCACACCGCTAATTCAATCTCTTAAAGTAGCCCACCAGGCCTTATATGCTCTACCTTCACTTGCTGACACACCATACACTTAGCCACAAAGTTGGCCACATTCTATTTCATATTGTTCCACCAATATATCTCCTTAAGGTCATGATACATCTTTTTCTTATCGGGATGAACTGTATACCGTAATTTATGGGCCTCAGCCAAAATCTTGCCTCACAATTTATCCATATTGGGAACACACAAACTCTCTTGGTACCTCAAGATACCATCACCATTGATCTCGAAAGCCATCACTTTCTGCTTACCTACATCATTCTTAATTTTCATTAAGAGAGGGTCTAATACCTGTTTCTTCTTTATTTAAGAACCAAGATATGATTGCGCTACCTATTGCACTAACACACTACTATCCTGAGAGTCCAAGAGACGAACTCCAAGGTTAGCCAAATAGTGAATATCCTTTACCAATTTCTGCTTACCCTCATCCATATGAGCTAGACCTCCATGGATAACTTGCTATGAGCATTAACAGCTACATTAGCTTTACCTTGATGGTAGTAAAGACTCATATCATAGTCTTTTAGCAACTCAAGCCACCTTCTTTACCTGAGATTAAGCTCTTTCTAAGTGAACACATACTACAAGCTCTTATGATCAGAAAAGACATCAATATGCACCCCATACAAATAATGACGCCAAATTTTCAACACGAATAGCACAACCAATAATCCAAGCCATGAGTCGGTTAGTTCCTCTAATGAACTTTCAACTATCTAGATGCATAAGCTATCACTTTGCCATGCTGTATCAATACACAACCCAAACCAACTCAGGATGCATCGCAATATACAATGAATCTATTAGTGCCTTCAGGCAAAGTTAAGATCAAAACTGAAGTCAACTTATCTTATAGCTTCTCAAAGCTACCCTTACAAGCATCAGACTATAAAAACTTTACCTTTTTCTGAGTCAACTTGGTCAATAGAGAAGTAATAGAAGAAAATTTTTCCATGAACCTCCTATAATAACCATTTAAACCCAAAAAACTTTGAATATTGATTGGAGTCGTGGGTCTAGGACACTTCTTAACCACAACAACTTTCTAAAAATCCACCAAGATCCCCTCACTAGACACAACATGATAACGGTCAACCAAAATTCACATTTGGAGAACTTAGCATACAACTATTGATCTTTCAAGGGTTGTAACACAAGATAGAGGTGATTAACATGATCCTCCTAACTCTTAGAGTACACCAAAATATCATCAATGAAGACAATTATGAACAAATCTAGAAATTGGTGAAAGACCATATTCATCTGATCCATGAACAATACAGGGGCATTGGTCAAGCTAAACGGTATCACCAAGAGCTCAAAATACCTTTACTAGGTACGTAAATCTATCTTAAGGATATCCATCTCCCTAGTTATTAAATGATGATACCCAAGCCAAAGATTGATCTTAGAGGAAAACTTAGCACCCTGGAGCTAATAAAACAAATTATCTATCCTTGGAATAGGGTACTTATTCTTTATTGTCACCTTATTCGGTTGTCGATAATCAATAAACATATAAAGGAAACTATCCTTCTTATGCACCAATATAACCGGTGCACCCCATGGTGACACACTAAGATGGATGAAACCCTTGTCTAAATGATCTTTTAATTGCTCTTTAAGTTCCTTTAACTCAACCGAAGCCATTTTATACAGGAGAATATATATAGGACGAGTGTCCGGAATAAAATCTATCCCAAAATCAATCTCCTTATTGGGAGGAATACTAGGAAGGTAATCAGAGAACACCTTAGGAAATTCATTCACTACCAGGATAGAATACAGAGAAGGACCCTCCGAGTTAGAATCGTTAACTTGGACCAGATGATAGAGACACCCCATGGAGATCAATCTTCGAGCTCTATGATATAATATGGACTTTTTCTTAGGAGCTAGGGAACCACCCTTCCACTCAATAATCGGCTAATTTGAAAATTTAAAGATGACCTTATGGGTTCGACAGTCTAAAAAAGCATAGCACGAGTGCAACCAATCCATCCCTAATATGACATCAAAATCAACCATGTCTAATTCAGACATATCCACCAAGGTCTCCCAATAACCAACATATTCCACAAAACCCTTATAAACTCTTTTAGTAACCATAGAGTTACCCACTGAGGTAGACATTGAAAAAGGGTCCAAAATATACTCGGTACTAAAACCAAAATACATAACCACAAATGGGGTCATATAAGAGAGAGTAGACCCCAGATCAAGTAAATAGTACACATTATGGGAAAAGAGTTTTAACATACCAATAACAATATCGGGAGATACCTCAAAGTCCTAATGAGAAGCAAGATCATACAAGTGATTTCAGCAAGTGTCGATACCAGAAGCAGAAGCAGAAGCAACACTCTTTGGTTTAGGAGCTAAGAAAAAAGAAACATGAACCTTATTGCCCCCAAAAGCAACCCTAGAAGGACAATCACACTGCATATGACCAATATAACCATAATTAAAACATCGATTTCTCCTCTTCTCATATTGGCTTTGAGGAGGCTAACCACATAATTTACAAGAAAGATATGATGGATTAGAGTAAGCCCCACTAGCCTGAGATTGGGCACCCTATTCCATGTACTCTCTATCATGTTGAGAGAAATGATCACCCGATGGCTTTAGGTAAGGAGTACTAGCCGTAGAGAAAGAACTAAAACTTCCCTACTTCTTCTTAGGCTACTTTATCCCATCTCTACCACTCTACTGCCGGCCTTCACCCTGATTAAAAAATTTAAACTTCTTACTTTGCCTCTTACCAATCTCAGCCTACTCCTTTTTTTCTTTCTGAACCTATTGCATATAAACCATAAATCAAGAAATATCCATATCCTTGTTCAACAAAGCAATGTTACTCTCTAGAATTAACTCACGGGACAAAATATTTATATCCTTATTCAATAGGGCGTGTCCCATCAACAGTGTCCCTAAGTAGAACAAATTTGTCCACAGGAGCTTCAGGTCGTCTAAAAGGCATGATCTAAAAAAACGAGAAAAAAAAAATTAGAGAAATCCAAGACCTTAGACTCTATAGCTTGAAGTAAGACAACAAGAAAGGGAAACATTCCTAAATGTCTAATAGCCTCTTTCTTATAAGTATGGCATACTACATACCCATAAAAGAGACTCTACTTGACACAGCTTTGTGGACACCCAATTGACCCTGAACCTAGGCTTTAATACTAACTTTGTCATGACCCAAACTAGGGCCTGGATATGACGGGTATCTCAAGTCCCACTGGACCTGAGATCACCCCCTTCACCTAACCTAGTCAGCTCAACAACCTCATGTGTAGGATGAATTCCAAACATATAACAAGATAATGTAAAATAAGACCAATATTTATTTATGCAATGTCTAAAACAATTATGGGTAACCAGACACCGGTCCATCACCAAGCCAATCCACCAAAACAATGCACCCAAGTCCATAATAATCCAACAAAGCCTATATAAATTTTAAGTCAATTAAATATCGGGACATACCCCCATTAGTAGTCAAAAATAAAGTCTAAACAAAGTCCAAGACATAGAATATAAAGATCATAAAATAAAGACATCCGAAGTATAAAAGCTCACCACTTCATTGTCAACTCATGAACCACTGAAACACCTAATACTACGGAGAAAAAGTAGAAGAAGTTTTGATTCCTCAATCACGTGGGGCTATAGCATCCGGAGATAATTATCAGTCAGAGTGCTAGCATATAACTCAGGGATAGAGGAATAAGATAATGCCATCATTCAAAACCAAGTCAAACGATCATATTCAACCACATACATACTTATAAGGTTTATTATGAACTTTAAAAACCTTAACCTAGACTGTGTAGCATAACCGTCATATAACAAAGCACCCACGGGCTATATGGGCACAGATCTCCCCTAGCTGAAAGGTCCCCAGTACGTGTAGCTACACAAATCAGAGAATATCCATAACTATATATGCCTTTATGGGGGACTCAAACCTCCCAATCGTATAGACACCTGTGCCCGCTAGCGCGGTTTCCAATATTAGTCCTTTGGACTCTACTTTTACGACCTGGATACACATCCCGCTTTAAAGCTCAAATTAAAACATTCATTATACATACACAACCATTATTCTAATTACTTACCAAAGGCATCCCGTTGGTATCGTCATACCAATCCCACTTGCAAGCGTACTACATGCCACAACCATTATCAAACAACTTTGGGACTCGAACCTATTGTCTAAATAAAGACATCAATTCAGTTCAACATTTCACGACTCAAACCTATTTAGCAATTCAAACCAATTTATGGCTAACAAGGCTTTCATAAAACCATTTACCAATCATCAACAATCATAGGCCAATGCTTTAGTTGACATTATTTTTCCCCGAACTTGTCTGCTCAACTTACTTTATCACTTAAACTAAACTTCCATTTATTTATCCTCTTAACATCCTTAAAGTGTATTAATTTCACCCCTTAAGCTGACATGGAATTAAAAAAAAAGCACATTTTTTATTTAAAAACTAGATGGTCCCACTATTTTTAATATTTATTAAAAATACCCCTTTATTCTTCAATGCCCCTCCTTACCTCTCATCCCCACCTCGCACTGCATAACTACACCCCATACCCACACTATTTTCTTCTCTAATATATCAACAAACAACAACACCCATTTTCTACAACCATTAATTCCTCCACTAACAACCTTAAGCATATTCTCCTCTATTTTTTTTCATTTTCCTAAATTAACACATTCTCCAACGAAGAAATTAAAGACAGTAAATTGCTTTATTAATTCAGTTTAAAGAACAACAAAATTGGAAGAAATTTTCATAACTTTAATTTTTAAAGTCCATTGTTCCTTTTCTATTCTTTATTTATGTCACTTGTAATAAAAAATTAGTATTTTATTTTTGAAAATAATAATTGTTTACATTTTCAAGGGTGAATTTAGTGGTTGGAAACGTTGAGAGAGTTGGATTAAAGGTTGAGATGGTGTTTAATTGAGGAAAGATTTTAATTTTAAGTCTTTGTGATTGTTCTCTAATGGTGTTAATTAAGTAAAGTGAAAAAAATTAGAGGTGGGGATGGGGTTGGATGGAAGAGGAGAAAGAAAAAGAGGGGTGGAGGTGGGGATGGGGGTGAAGACGGGTGGTTAAAAAGGAAGGAAAATGAGAGGTGAGGGTGGAGGAGAATAGAAATTAAAGATGGGGTGGGAGGCTGTTAATGGAGAAAAATAGAAAAAAATAAAGGTGGGGTGGGTTTGATGGAGAAGAGGGAGAACTGGGTAAAAGAGGCCGGAGGGAGGGGAAGGGGGGATGGATGATTTAAAGAAAAAGAAAATAAGGGTAGGTGTTTTTTTTTTAATTTAATATATATATATATATAAAATATTTTAAAAATATTTTTTGCATGGTTCCGACATGGCAGTGATGTGGCATAGATGTGTCAGCGCGTGTGATGCACTCTCCGTAATGAGAGTGATATTCAGTCTTGAGGAGTGAAATTAATACACTTTAAAGATGTTAAGGAAGGTAAATAAACAGAAAGTTAGTTTAAGTACTAAAATAAGTTGAGCAGACAAGTTTGAGGGGGAGGGGGGTTAATGTCTTCACTTAATTCAACATGTGGCAGGATCATTCTCATTGACATTTTCACAAACAGGTTGAGGGCATACCATTAACAAACCATTATTCAAGCCAAAAACCATCAAGTTAGGGTTAACTATGACCCCTTAGTTTAAATCACAATTCCCAAGCACCCACATATGCAAAATAATTATCAAAATATGTAATTATAATTTAAACCATGAGAAAAAAATACTCAATATTATGCATTCAAACCCTTAACCATGTTTTCAAAACCACCATCAATGATTCATGAACAATGTTTAAAACACATGATTTTTGTGAACTAACAATAAAGAAAGAGTCACATGCCTGAGTTATAAAGATTCATGCAGAGAATTTGATCTTTAAGACTCTAGATGACCATCTTGAAGAAACCCTAGCTCAATCTTCTTGAGAAGTTTTTGAGAGAGTTTGTAGAGTGTTTTAATCTTCTAAAGTATAGAATGAATGCCCAATAAGTGTTATAAGATGTGGGGTTTTAAGGGATTGGGGTGGGAAATGCCCAAATACCCTCTTCGTAAAGCTGTAGAAAACTCCCAAGTGGGTATGGGTTGACCCTTCAACTCGTCACCACAACATATAAGTGGTACCTTTAAGTTGTCACAAGAACAAGAAGTTGGATACCGTATTCTATCCAAAGTATGACTCCCTTGCCCAACTCGTTACCATACCATACGACTAGTACCATCAAGTTGTATCCAACGCAGAATCATCAAGGGCTAAACACTGGACAACATACGATTGGTACTTACCTTTTCATCACAAGACCATATGACTCGTATGGTGCCTCTTGTATCTAGGATAGAACTTGTCCAACAACACACTAACCAATATACGACTAGGATCCTTAGACCCGTCACTATATCATATGACTTATAGTGTGAGTCGTATGATGAACAAAAGGTTCAAGACTCATAAAATTTGCAAGGGCTAAAGTTTAGGTTTTTTTAGGAGACTAATATTGGAAACCACGTTTGTCGATGTGGGGGTCTTTATGATCGTGTGCATAGTTCACATATTAAATACTTTTGAGAAGGTTGGAGCCTTAGTGTCTCTGGCCCTCTCTCAAATTTTCTTAGTTCGTACGACTAACACATATTGGGGCCCTTTCAGTAAGGTGAGATAATCCCATATAGCCCATGAGTGCCCTTAGGAAGGATATAGCTGCACAGTCCTGGTTAATGGTTTTAAAACTCTCATATTCAAGACCATTACCCTATCCCAACATTCTATATATGTATATATAAATGTGTGCATATGGATTTGACTAGTTTATGGATATGACATTATGTTATCACTTTTCCTAAGTTACATGCCAGTGCTTATCCCACTGGCCATCTTAGGATGCTATATCGTTTCCTAATATAGGGCCCAAAGACATTTCTGTTGCTCCTATGCAGCATTGAGTGGAGTAGCACGACTGTTGAGTTGCTTTGAAGTGTTAAGCCTCTATCCTTTGAAAGGCTTTGTCATTTCTTCATTCTCTCTTTACCTTTATAGAACTTTGGATTCTTTTTGGTCATTGTTGGGTTTATGTCCCGAATTATTTAGTATTTCTAGTTTTAGAGGCTATTGTAGACAGATGTGGGTTGGTTATTATTTTGATTCTTAGTTTCATTTGAGTCATCTCTTCATCTTTATTACTATCTTGAATTGGATTTCACTTTATATTAATTATTATTATTCTACTCATGAGGTTAGGAGAATGAGGTGGTCTCTGGTTTATGGTAGACTTTAGATACCTGTCACAGCCAAGCCCTAGTTTAGATAGTGACAAGCTTGGTATCAAAGCATGATTTAGGGTTGTTGCCATGTCCCATAGAGTTTTTTTATGGGTGTGTAGTGTGCCACTTATATGGAGGAGGCTACAAGACATTTAGGAATATTTCCCTTTCTTGTGTTCTATTTCGAGCTATAGAGTCTAGTGTTGTGAAACTTATCTAACTCCTGGCTTCCTCGTATTTTAGATCATGCCTCCCTGAAGGTATGATGTTCGTCTAAACTCTACTGGGAACTCTGTCCTACCTGAGGACAATATGGAGGGGACTCGCCATGTGTATGAAGTGAAGACCCGATCTAGGGTCCCCGCTCCTGATTATGCCACCTCACATGGAGTTCCACCGATCCCCACTAGTCTTTTTTAGGCTTCTCAGAATGGTGATGCTTATGATCGGCTGCCTCAAGGGGACATCTCTAATATGGAGTTCTTTTGGTTTATTCATTTTCTTACTCAGTTGGTAACATCTCAGTCTCATTAGTTAGATCGTGTTGGTTCTATTGCTCCTTCATCTGAGGTCACTCGAGTTGTGCAGTTCATGAGGTTAAATCCCCCATTCTTTACAGGTTCTAAGGTTGAGGAGGATCTGTAGGGGTTCATTAATGAGATATAGAAGATCTTTAGGGTGATGCATACTACCGATATAAAAGGTGTAGAGTTTGTTGTATATCGGCTGAAAGACGTAACTTATTAGTGGTATGAAGAATGGGAGAAATTGAGAGGTGACGATGCGAAGCAGGATTATGAGATCAATTTTTGGGTGCCTTTCTTGATCATTTCTTTCCTCAAGATCTGAGGGAAGCTAAGGATGAGGAGTTTGTGAATCTGAAGTGATACAAATCAGTCCACCAAGATACCAAAACAGTCCACAAAACATGAGAAAAACAAGTAACACAAAGGGATACAAGATGACAAACACAAAAACACACGGATTTGCAAAATAATGAAAGGATAGATAGTGAGACAAAGATTATTAGAAGATTAAGAACTAAGTATATTTCAACATTAACCCCTAATAAATGTAATAATCAAAAACATACTTTTACAGTGACCACCAAGGTAATCGACTCACCTCAAGATCTACCATTTCCAAGCAAAGAACAATATTGGCTTTTCCAAGACCTATACTAAGAATAAATTTTCTAAGTCCTAACTAAGACTATACTAAGGTGGTCTAATCTCAAGAGAGAGGATTTCAAGTGTTCTAATATTTCATCTTTTATAAACTAACTAGCAAATGAACTAATAGAACCTATTTATAGTCTGACTTATTACATAACAAAATAACCACAATACCCTTAATGAAAAGGGGTGTTCATGGAGTGTTACTTGGACAAGGCTAAGTAACCAAAATGTCCTTAATGAAGGCCTAAAACTATGAGTCCTCAATATTCAATGCTCCAAGCAATCTTTCATATGTGGGATTGCTCTTTGGGGTACTCAAATCGGCCCCTCCATGTAGGATCTCATTTCCTTAATGTGATCAAAGCTTGATGCCCCACGTACTGACTTCAAATGATTTCATTGAAAGCTAAGGAATCCATTTGAATCATATCATGAAGTAGGGTTAGATGAGTGTGAAAGAGTATGCTTTGAAATTTCAGCAACTGTCTCGTTATGCTCTCGAGTTGGTGTCTAGTCAGAGATTTAAAATGAAGAAGTTTGTTTCTAGGTTTTCCGATGACTTGGTATTAAAGTGTAAGGCTATAAAGACATATCCATACTTATAGTTTATATACAACACGTAGAGGATTAAAAAAAGAGACAGGCAGAAATATAAGAGAGACAGAATAAGAAGTTTAGGTATTTAGAGCAGGGGGGATCAACAGAATAGTAGGAGAGATAGTAGACAATGGACCAAGAAGAAGAACTAGGGAAATTCTTATTCCTATGCTAGTGCCTCTTATCCTAAGACTTTCAGTGATCATCTTTCTCAGGCTAGAAGTAGTCATAAGGCACAGGATGCCCAGTCTCAAGCTAGTGGAGGTTAGTCAGCCCTACTTTATCCTCTTTGTTATTTTTGTGGGCAACTTCACTGTGGATATTATGAAAAGGGGAGAAACCAGTGTTATAATTATGGTCTACTTGGTTAAATGCAGTGAGATTGTCCTTCATCCAAGGTTGCCACTGGAGCTAATAAATTTTTGGTTGCTACATCTTCAGCTCTTGAGCTCAAGGGCGCTACTTTTTGTACCAAAACTGGTCAAAATAGTCTTTATGCACTTACTACTTGCCAGGAATCTAAGGCATCTCCAAATGTTATTATTAGTATATTACAACTCTTTTCTCTTGATGTTTATTATTTTCTTGATCTAGGTTCTACCCTTTCTTATGTGACACCTTATATAGCCATGCATTTTGGTTTTGGTCTCGAAAGTATTTTCAACCCCTTTTCTGTGTCTACTCCATTGGGTGACTCTATACTTGCTAGAAAAATCTATAGGGGTTTTGTGGTGTCTATCTTCCATATGGAGACATTGGTGGATTTGATAGAGTTGGATATGGTGGATTTTGATGTTATCTTGGAGATAGATTAGATTTATTCGTCCTATGCTTCTCTAAATTATAGGACCCAAAAGGTCATTTTTCACTTTCCTAATAAATCGGTATTAAAATAGGATGGGAATTCCTTAGTACCCAAAGAGAGGTTTATCTCCTACCTTAGAGCTCAAAAATTAATTTCAAAAGGTTGTCTATATCATCTAGATCAAATTAAGGATTGTAATTCTAAAAGTCCTTCTTTGAAATCTATCCCTACGTTTAGTGAGTTTCCTGAAGTATTTCCCGATGATCTTCCTAGAATTTCTCCTGATAGGGAAATAAATTTAGGATTGATTTTTTGTCGGATAATCGTCCTATTTCTATTCCCTATTATAGAATAGCCCCGACGTTATTAGAGGATCTAAAAGAGAAATTAAAAGATCTTCTTGATAAAGGGTTTATTTGTCCTAGTATTTCTCTATGGGGTAAACCTATGTTATTCGTGCAAAAGAAAAATGGGTCACTTTGAATGTGTATAGACTATCGTCAGTTGAATAAGGTGATAGTGAAGAATAAGTACCTCACCCTAGGATTGATGACTTTTTAGACCAGCTTCAGGGTGCTAGATGTTTCTCCAAGATTGATCTTCGTTCAAGTTATCATCAGTTGAAAATTAGGGAGGTTGATATTCCCGAGATTGCTTTGCGAACCCGGTATGGTTACTATGAGTTTTTGGTCATATCATTTGGGTTGACTAATGCTCTAACTACTTTTATGGATCTTATGAATTAGGTGTTTAGGCAGTTTCTGGATTTGTTTGTTATAGTCTTCATTGATGATATATTAGTGTACTCCAAGAGTGAGCAGGATCTTGCTAATAACTTCCGAATTATGTTGCACACTCTTAAGGACCAAAAGTTGTATGCGAAATTTTCTAAGAGTGAATTTTGGCTAAGTGGTGTGATGACACGACCCGAACCAGGGCCTAGTCGTATCGGGAGCCTTATGTCCAACCAGGACCGAAGACCACCCCCAATACTGCACTATTATCCTCCCTACACCCCATGTCAGATGAATTTTTCTAATGCCCCGAGTCTGCACCCTAGACGCTACACGGTGCTTATGACCCTGAAGGACTACAAACTAACCCATGACTCGCACCTACTAAGAGAATTTAATAATAATAGTAAAATAATGTAGAAGTTAGGCTGAAATGCTATAAAGTTCACAAATTGAATACTGATAAATATAGCAACTGATCATAACATCTGAAAACTGAATACTGTCTGAACTAGTCTAGTCTGAAAAGTCTCTAACTGAACTGTCTGAGTGTGGAGTTAATGGGACAAGCCCCTAACTAACTCTAGCTAATAAAATACTGAATCTATTGTAATACTGAATAAAAGAATATCCTCAATAAATGAGGACTCACTACTGAATCTGCTGCTGCTGACTGAATCTGGCTATGCACGGTTAGGAACCTGAGCGTTTAAACCTATGATATGAGACATCATAGCGCAGAAAAGAGTATGCGATCAGTATGTGGAATGTACTGGTATGCTAGATAAGGTAAGGCTAAAATACAAGGGTTTATATGCATGAACAATAACTGTTTGAGTGATATGAATAAAACTGAATGAGAGTACATGGAAAACTGAACTGCTGTAAACACTAAGTATGCAATACTATGCATATATGTATATATACTATATTTGAGATTTGTACTGAAATCGAGTATAGAGTTCTGATAACTGAGTAACTGATATATGAGATTACTAATAACTGAATTACTGATAACTGGGTGACTGTTACTGACAAATTCTGTATAACTAAACTGAGTTCTATACTGAAGGATGAAACTAAAACTGTGGGAGGTAATCATCTAACCGACACTCTCTAAACTGATTGGGGTCCAACCTAACCCCAGTTAGAAGGGTGTCAGTACTATGCCACGGGTATAAATTCTGGCTATATTGATCCACTGAAATGTCATCCCGAAGGACTAAGGGTCACCCTCTACTGGCAGGTTCCCTAATAAGAATGGTATTACCCTCATCTGGTAGGTAAATACCTTATCAACCCTCTACTGGCAGGTTGATATGTCAACCTGCACTGGCTACATAGTTTTGGAATGCAAGGACTGTTACTAAGGATCACACCGTTTACTAACAGTTGAGCCCCCATCCTTGGGTTCGCTAGGTGCTGAATCCTACTCCCAACTGAATGACACTAATTATTAAACTGGACTGAGTTTCGCAGAGTTTTGTAACTAACTGAGTACTACTATTCATGACATTATTGAAACTATTTTATAGCACCTATAATTCTAGGTTAACAGCTAGATTTTGGGTATTAAATACCCCAAGACTAGATAGCATCAATAGTAGACATGGCACAATCTTGAAAGCATACTAGCTAGTCACTTAGTCATGATTCATTTATTAAGATATTTTGTCAAACACTTACAAGGCATGAACTTGTACATGAATGGGAACACACGCTAATATGCCATGACTGCACTATTTAATTCACATAGGCATTTTAACAAACACTTGGGGAGCATGATCATTTCACATAATAATAAACATATACATAAATATCATGGCTACAACGTTCAACTTGTAAATTAAAGGATTTAATCATGAGAATCACATAATTCTCCATATATGCTATCTTATTTTATTAAACTTGTAATTAATCATAGATTGAAACCCAAACAAACATCATGAAGATGATTACAATCAAATTCTAACATATAAATCATGAAATCTCAATCTTATATTTTTTAAAAAGGATTCTTGGGCTCAATGGGTGGTAAGGACCTATGGATGAACACCTAACATACCTGGGAGTATGAGAACTTAAAGTTTCTTAGTGAAATTCTTAAGAATTGCTCTTGATTCTTGAAGGCTAGGGTTTTGCTATTTGAGAGAAAGCTCTTAATTTGTGGAAGAATGAGTGAAAATAATGACCTAATTAGCTTTTAGGGATTAATTAATCGTGTTTAGACTAATTAGGGCCATGGAAAAAGATCAAATTACCTCTGGGAAG
Source organism: Capsicum annuum (assembly GCF_002878395.1). NCBI lineage: Eukaryota > Viridiplantae > Streptophyta > Magnoliopsida > Solanales > Solanaceae > Capsicum > Capsicum annuum. The sequence continues at coordinate 120,462,916 of NC_061113.1, read as the reverse complement.
ATTTAAAAACTCAGAACTGGAAATTGAAATCACGATCTTACCTGCCGGCGCGACGTGGTATAATCGCGTCGAGCCACTGAAAAGCTGACAACTGCGACTTAGGACTGTGGCATGATGCTACGCCATCACGGTGCCTCACTGAAAGCGATTTTGCCCCTTGGCGCAATGTGGTGGTATCACGTCAGGCTACCAGAAATTGACAATTCTGAAAATGGGTATTGGCGCGATGCACCATTATCACATTCTTATTGAAAAATAATAATTGGGACTCGGAACTTCACCGAGACGCGCTGAAATTGTGGTATCCTATTGGAAATGGACAATTATCATTTGGCCTGTCACCGTGATGTGGTGTGTTGAGTTTGGTACACTGTTTCACTAAAAGTGCCATTACTTCTCACCCGGATATTGGATTTGGGCGAATTTTATATCTTTGGAAAGTTGGCTGAATTTTCTACAAGATGATGGGTCTTAAACTAGAAAATTCCACCTAGATTAAAGGTTATACTTAGGAATTCTCATGTACTAAGAACTAAATTGAGCTAGGAAAATATGGCGTATTACAATATCTCTCCCTCGGGAACATTCATCCTCGAATGAGACTGATTAAGCTATAAAGGCTGATAGACTGCATTTTTATAAACACTGAACATGCATAACTAAAGAATAACTAAGCTGAGACTGCTGATAAACTGAGTTTACATACTGAACAATTATAACTGAAGCATGATTACCTGGCTTAATTGATTCATGAATACACGAGTGTCATAAAAATAATATGCAACGTTAACTGATACTAAGTTTGTAACTATAACTGAACATGGAACTGGGTAAATCTAAGGAAGACTATTATCTCAAGCTGAGTCTGAGTTTGTGGAGAAGAGGTGAGGATACTTCGTCCGCATATCTGTTTTCGCTTCCCAAGTAGCTCCTTCAATGGACTTCTTCTGCTAAAGAACTTTGACTAAGGGAACTTCTTTGTTCCTTAGTCTATGAATCTGAAGATCGAGGATTAGGACTGGGACCTCTTCGAAAGAAATATCATTCTAAATATCTACGCTTTCTAAGGGGACCACAATTGCTGGGTCACCAATGCATTTCTTTAGCAAGGAGAAGTGGAATACTGGGTGCATGAAGCTAAATCTGAAGGCAAATCAAGCTCGTAGGCTACCTTTTCAAAACGACTGACAATTCTGTAAGGACCGACATATCGGGGACTTAGTTTCCCCTTTTTGCCAAACCTCTTCACTCCTTTCATGGGAGAGATTTTTAAGTACACAAAATCACTAATCTCAAACTCGAAATCCTTTCTTCTCATATCTTTATATGATTTCTGTTGGCTCTGGGCTGCCTTAAGCCTTTCTCTAATCAACTGAACCTTCTCTAAGGCATCAAACACCAAGTCGGGCCCTACACTGTGGCCTCCCCTACCTCGAACCAACTAATTGGAGATCTATATCTCCTACGATAAAGAGCCTCAAATGGAGCCATCTGAATACTAGAATGATAGCCATTATTATTTGTGAATTTGATCAAAGGCAAGTGGTCATCCCAACTACATTTAATATCCACAATGCAAGCTCTTAACATATCTTCTATAGTCTGAATGGTCCTTTCTACTTGACCATCTGTCTGTGGGTGGAAGGATGTACTGAGGTGAACTTGGGTACTAAGACCCTTTTGGAAGGCTTTGGTAAAATAAAAGGTAAACTGGGTACCTCTATCTGAAATAATAGATCGTGGAACATCGTGTAACCTAACTAACTGTCTAATATAGAGCTTGGAATAGTCCTCGACTGAATAGGAAGTATGGATGGGCTGATTTGGTCATCCTATCTATAATGACCCAGATAGAATCATGCTGACGATGAGTACGAGGAAAACCCATCACAAAGTCCATATTCACTTCCTCCCACTTCCATGTGGGAATACTAAACTCCTGCATGGACCCATTAGGCTTTTGATGATCAATCTCAACCTACTAACATATAGAGCACTTAGCTACAAACTCTGTAATATCTCTCTTCATCCACTCCACTAATAAATGTCCAGCAAGTTGTGGTACATCTTAGTGGCCCCTGGATGAATTGATTAACGCACACCATAAGCTTCAGCAAGAATTCGTTGCCTCAAGTCATCTACACCTGGCATACATAGCTGACCTTAGTAAAGAAACACAGCATCTCCCCCTTAGGAGAAAACCTCTACTTTCTAATCTCTGACTAACTATTTCAACTTAATAAAGCTGGGGTCTCTTTCCTACTTTTCCTTTACTTCAGAAACTAGATATGATTCTGAACTACTCTGCACCTACACACTATATTCTGTTGAATCGACCAAGAGGACACCTAGTCGGGTAAGCTGATGAACTTCCTAAACTATCTTCTTCTTATCATCCTCAACGTGAGCAATACTACCCATAGACAACCTACTGAGAGGATCTGCGATTACATTGGCCTTGCCCAAATGATACAAAACACTCATGTCATAATCTTTCAGTAACTCTAACCACCTTCTCTAATGCAGATTCAAATATTTCTGAGAAAATACATTATGCAAACTCTTATGGTTTGGGAACACATCCACATGTACCCCACAAGTAATGCCTCCAAATCTTTAAGGCAAATACTATTGCTGCTAACTCAAGATCATGGGTAGGGTAATTCTGAGTCAATCGGGATATAGGGGATGCGATAGACGAAAACCCTTCAATAAACCGACAATAATAACCAGCTAAACCCAAGAAACTCCTGATGTCTGATGGAGAAATGGTTCTAGGCCAGTTTCTCTCCGCTGAGGTCTTTTATGGATTAAATCTAATGCCATCACCGAAAATAATATGTCCAAGAAATGCTACTGACTTTAGTCAAAATTTGCACTTACTAAATTTGGGCGACTGATGGGCTCTGAGAGTCTGAAGTATGATTCTGAGGTGGTCTGCATGCTCATTTTCACTGCGGGAGTAGACAAAAATAATATCGATGAAGACTATGATGAACATGTCTAAGTACTACTTGAACACGCGATTTATGAAGTCCATGAAAGCCACTAGGGAATCGGTAAGACCAAAGGACATGAATAGAAACTTAAAGTTACCATACCAGGTTCAAAAAGCTATTTTTGGAATGTCACATTCTCTGACTCTGAGCTGAAAATAGCCGGATCTGAGGTCTATCTTAGAGAAATAGCTGGCACCCTGAAGTTGGTCAAATAAGTCATCAATTCTGGGTAGTGGGTATTTATTCTTGATGTGACTTTGTTCAACTGACAGTAGTCAATACATATTCTGAGTGAACCATCTTTCTTACGTACGAATAAGACTGGTGCACCCCACGGGGAAACACTGGGTCTGATGAACCCCTTATCTAAAAGGTCCTTTAACTGTTCTTTCAACTCTTTGAATTCAGCTGGAGTCATTCTTTATGGTGGAGTAGAAATAGGCTGAGTATATGAAAGAAGGTCTATTTCAAAGTTAATTTCCCTTTCGGGAGGAACTCCGGGAAGATTTTTGGGAAACACATCTGAGAATTCATTTACTATTGGAACTGATTCAAGGCTAAGAGTCTCCGAACTAGAGTTTTTGACTCGTACAAGATGATAAATACACCCCTTGGATATCATTTTCCTCGCTCTATGGTATGAACCAAATCAACCCCTAAGCACTGTAGTACTACCCATCCATTCAAGGACTGGTTCATTTGGTCACTGGAAATGAACTATTCTGTTTCTGCAACCAACTGAAGCATAGCATAAGTGGAGCTAATCTATGCCAAAAATGATATCCAAATTTGCTATTTCTAGCTCTACAAGGTTTGCTAAAGTAACTTTCTGAGATACCCTAACAGGATAGTTCCTGTATAACCATCGGGCTATGATAGACTTACCATTGGGGTGGAGAATGAAAAAGGCTATGCTAAGATTTTAGGACTGACTCCAAAATTGACCGCTATATAAAGAGTTACGAAAGACAGAGAAACTCTTGGATCTATTAAGGCGTAAACATGTAAGTGGAAGATCTGTAACGTACTAGTGACCATATCAGGAGAACTTTCCTGATTTTGTCTGGACTGAAGTGCATAAAGCCTATTTGGACGTTGCCTACTGGTGGAATTGGAAGTGGAACCCTGCTGATTCGAGAGACCGGTCTAAGCTGGGGGACGATTGTACTGATCCTGCGAACCTGAATAAGCACAATCTTTGATTCTATATCCTAGCTTGCCAGACCTAAAATATATATCACTGCAAGCTCTGCAGACACCCTAATAGTTTCTGCCATATTTTTTGTAAAGAGGATTTGTTCGAGCACTACTGACACTACCTTGAGACTTAGAGCCTGGTGCCCTATCTTTGTTACCATTTCTGAACTTAGGCGCTGGAGCACTGGCTGAGGACGGATCTAGAACTGAAGACTTTGGACGAAACTGGGAACGGCTACTGCTCTCTGACATAGGTTGAGTGAAATTGAAACACCCATTCTAGCTCTCTTGTTTTTCCTCTCTCTCTTTATTCTTAGCCTCTTCTATCTACTGAGCATGTACTATTAGCCTGGATATATCTATCTCTTTAATTAACATCATAATCCTACACTCCTTGACCACACTCTCTGACACCCTAGATATGAACTTGCTCATTCTGGACCCATTGTAGACAACTACATGGGGAGCATACCTGGCTAACTGAGTAAACTTGAGGGAAAACTCTTTCACACTCATGTTGCCTTGCCTGAAGTTGATGAACTCCAACTCCTTTGATTCCCTCAACTCTAAGGGAAAGAATCTATCTAGAAAAGCAGTAGCAAACTCTTCCTACTTTACGGGCTCTGCATCTGTGCCCCTGTTTACCTTCCACTACTTAAACAACGTATGGGATATATCTTGTAACTGATAGGCAGCTAACTCAGCACTCTCACTGGAGGTCATTCCCATAATATCTGTGACTTTCTGCACTTGATCGAGGAACTTCCGTGGATCCTCTTCAGACTTAGATCCTGAAAATAGGGGACGATTCATTCGGGTGAAGTCCCAAATCTTGTCTGCAGCAGTATTGCCACTAGGTTTTCCTGAACAGCAGTTGGCCATTCATTTTAAGCTACTATAGATTGGGATAGAGTGGTGAACATAACTCTGAATTCTGCATGGGAGGCATGCTCATTCAGGGATCTTCCTGAACGGGCTGAGGTGCTGGCTGATTTTTATTCCTTCTTTCATTAGCTTTTCTGGGAGGTATGTTCTGCAAATAAAGGGAAGATATGAATTATACTGAGAGCTTAACTTGATATCATGCTCACTTGCATGACATGACTACTGAAAGAAAGGAAACTTTCCTTAAAACGTATTGTAGCCTCTTTCCCATAAGTGTGGCGTGCAACACACCTATGCATAAGACTCTACTTGATATAGATTTCAGACTCCCTAGGACTCTGTTGAACCTTAGGCTTTTATACCAAGTTTGTAACTCCTCGAGTCGGCACACCAGACGCTACACGATGCTTACGACCCCGAGGGACCATAACTAACCCATGACTAGTACCAGCTGAGAGCACTGAACAATAATACTGAAATAATGTGAAAGTTAGGCTGAAATGCCATAAGGTTCACAAACTGAATACTGATAAATATAGCAACTGATCATAAATCTGAAAACTTAATACTGTCTAAACTAGTCTAGTCTGAAAAAGCTCTAACTGAACTATCTAAATATGGAGTTTATGGGACAAACCCCCAACTAACTCCAGTTAATACAATAATGAATCTACTCTAATACTAAATAAAAGAATATCCTCGATAAATGAGGACTCACTACTGAATATGTTGCTGTTGACTATGTACAGTCAGGAACCTGAGTGTCCGAACCTATGATATGAGACATCATAGCTCAGAAAAGAGTATGCGATCAGTTTGTGAAATGTACTGGTATGCTAGATGAGGTAAGGCTGAAATGCAAGGGTTCATATATTTGAACAGTAACTGACTGAGTGATATGAATAAAATTGAATGAGAATACATGGAAAACTAAATTGCGGTAAACATTAAGTATGCAATACTATGCATATCTATATATATACTGTATCTTAGATTTGTACTGAAATTGAGTACTGAGTTTTAATAACTGAGTAACTGATATTTGAGATTGCTAATAACTAAATTACTAATAACTGGGTGACTGTTACTGACAGTCCTGATTCTGTAGAACTAAACTGAGTTCTATATTGAAGACTGAAACAAAAACTGTAGAAGGTAATCATCTAACCAATATGTCCCTCTCTGAACTGATTGGGGTCTAACCTGTAACTCCAGTTGGAAGGGTATCAGTACCGTGCCATAGGTACAGACACTGGTTATGTGGATCCACTGAAATGTCATCCCGAAGAACTAAGGGTCACCCTCTACTGACAGGTTCCCTAATGAGAACAATATTACCCTCAACTGGCAGGGAAACACCTTATCAATCCTCTACTGGCAGGTTGATATCTCAACCTACACTAGCTACGTAGTTCTGGAATGTAAGGATTGCTACTAAGGATCACACCCTCTACTGACAGGTGAGCCCCCATCCTTGAGTTTACCCGGTGCTGAATCCTACTCCCAACTGAACGACACTGATTATTAAACTGAAATGAGTTTCACTGAGTACTACTGTTCGTGACATTACTAAGACTATTCTATAGCAACTACAATTCTAGGTAAAAAACTAGATTTTGGGTATTAAATACCCCCAGGACTTGATAGCATCAATAGTAGACATGACATAATCTTGAAAGCATACTAGCTAGTCACTTAGTCGTGATTCATTCATTGAGATATTTTGTTAAACGCTTACAAGGTATGAACTTGTACATGAATAGAAACACACGCTAACATGTCATGACTGCACTATTCAATTCACATAGGCATTTTAATAAACACTTGGGGAGCACAATCATTTCACATAATAATAAACATATACATAAATATTCTGGCTACAACATTCAACTTGTAAATTCAAGGATTTAATCATTAAAATCACATAATTCATCACATATGCTATCTTAATTTCATAAAACTTGTAATTAATCCTTGATTGAAACCCAAACAAATAGCATGAACACGATTACAGTCAAATTTAAACATATAAATCATGAAATCTCAATCTTGTATTTTTCAAAAAGGATTCTTGGGCTCCATGGGTGGTAAGGACCCATGGATGAACACCTAACATACCTGGGAGGGTGAGTTCTTGAAGTTTCTTGGTGAAATTCTTGAGAATTGCTCTTGATTCTTGAAGGCTAGGGTTTTGCTATTTGAGAGAAAGCTCTTAATTTGTGGAAGAATGAGTGAAAATAATTACCTAATTAGCTTTTAGGGATTAATTAATCATGTTTAGACTGATTAAGGCCTTGGAAAAAGACCAAATTACCCATGGGAAGATTTAAAAACTCAAAACTGGAAATTGAAATCACGATTTTACCTGCCGACACGATGCAGTGTAATCGCGTTGGGCTAATGGAAAGCTGACAACTGCGACTTGGGACTGTGGCACGACACGACGCCATCACGGTGCCTCACTGAACACGATTTTGGCCCTTGGCGCGATATGGTGGTATCGCATCGGGCTACTGGAAATTGTCAATTCTGAAAATGGGTATTGGTGTGATGCGCTATTATCGCATTGACACACTGAAAATAATGATTGGGACCTAGAACATCACCGCGACGCTCTAAAATTGCGGTGTCCAACTGGAAATGGACAGTTTTCATTTGGCCTGTCACTGCGACGCGGTGCTGTTGAGTTTGGTACACTATTTCACTAAAAGTGCCATAACTTGTCACCTGGATATCGAATTTGGCCAAATTTTATATCATTAGAAAGATAAATCAATTTCCTATAATTTTGTGGGTATTAAATTGGAAAATTCCACCTAGTTCGAAGGTTATACGTAGGAATTCTCATGTACTAAGAGCTAAACTGGGGTAGGAAAAGATTGAGTTTTACAATTTCGAACATATAACAAGATAATACAATAATAATCTAAAGAGTATATAGTAAGTCCATAATCATAATCAAACAGCCTCAACCAAGTATCCAACCAATACCAATACCAATGCCAATACTAATACCAATGTTAATACTAATACCGACACCGCCTATGCCCATAGTTGTCTGACAAAGCCTCTAACCTGAATAAAATATCATTCGATCGGGACATGCCTCTGACCATATCCAAAACCAAAACAAATTAGATAAAAAAGACATAAAGAAGTCCATAACATGAAATGGGGTCTTTCAGAGTATAGAAGCTCACAACTTCACTCTGACTTAAAGCTGTCCCCAAATCTATGTCACTGAGTAGGAGGAATGGTAGTATGGCCGGTTCCTGCATCGCGAAGGGATATAGCGCCAGAAGACGGTTAGCAGAGTTAACACTAGCATGTACTCAAGGATAAAGATAAAATAATACCATCATTCAAACCAAATAAAAAAACTATATACAATTACACACACATACACATATATATTGTGCTGGGATAGGGAAAAAGGTTTAGCATGTATTTAAATCCTTAACCTGGCCTGTGTAGCTTAACCGTCCTAAAATCCACCCACGCGCTTTATGGATTCAGCTCACCCTGCTGAAAGGGCCCCGGTGTGTGTTAACCGCATGAACTAGGGATTTTTCCTTGGGATGATGAGTACATCCCCCAAAATATAAGTGTGACATCATGCATATGGTCACCTTGACCAAACCTCACATTGGCAAACATGAGTTTCCATTGTCCATACATCAGACTCACACCTTCACGGCTAGCTATCACAACCCTCCATTATTGCCCAATTAAACCTTTTACACATAACCAAACCACCGATTCCAGGAGTAAATTATTATGGCATTATAAATTGGTATTGTCATACCGACTATAGCTTACAAGCAATGTTATTAGCCAACCCTTAGGGGATTCCCATGTTCCTCGTAGACTCTATTATTAAAATCACTTGGGGGAATCCCGTGTACCGCACAAAGTTTTCAATCCAATGCAGTTTATGACCATCAAAGCCTTTATAAGTTCTTCATTTTTATTACCAAGGTTATACCAAAGCTTTAGTGCAAAACACAATGTTAAAATGGTGATAATATCATTCTCATTGACAATTTTTCAAATAGGTTGAGGGCATGCCATTATCAAAACCAAAAATCATCTAATTTGGGGCTCAATCATGACCCCTCAATTAAATCACCATTCCCATGCACCCACATGTGTAGAACCTTAATTTAAAACAATGAAAACCATAATTATACCAAGAGAAACAATATTCATCCATGAACAACCAAACCCCCAACCTTTATTTCAAAACCATAACAACACCATAAAAAACTTACATTAAAACATATGCCTTTAGTAAAATAACAATGAGGGAGGAGTAATATGGCTTAGACACCGAGAAGTATGGAAAGAAACTACCCTTGAAAGGCTGAAATGATTTTCTTGCTAAAACCCTAGATTTTGCTTGAACAAAGAATTTGAGAGTGAATTTGAGAGTGTTTTATTGGAAATAATGTGTTAATAAAGTCCCAAAGGGTGTTTTAAGTCGTGGTATCAAAAGAAGTTAAAGGGGGAAATGTCAAGAATACCACAACTTAAACTTGTAAAAAGGTCGCAGATGGTTACGAGTCGACCCCTGTGACTCGTGACCACAACATACGACTTATACAATTGAGTCGTCACCAAGACAGTGTGTCATACAACCATACAATACCCACCAAATGAATCCATGATCTCACATGTTACCAGATCACACGACTTGTATGGTCTAGTCATATCTAAGACAAAACCCAAAGGGAATTGACACTGGGCAATATACGACTCAAACCTACCACTCATAACCTATCCTCGTGGCTCTTAGTGAGCCACTCATACTCAGAGCAAAGTCAAGTCACTAAGTTACTGATTTGATTAAGGATCATCCTAACGACCCGTCACCACCACTAACGACTCTTACCACTAAGTCATTACCAAGATAAAAAAACCAACCACTACTCACTGGACACCTAGAAACTAGGGTTACCTAACCCATACCCACACCATACGAATCGTATGGTTAAGTCGTCAACAGGACAATGAGCTTAAAGCTTAAAAAACTTCCAAGGACCAAAACCCAGGGTGTTTCAATTCTTCTCCTTTTGGATCATTTTTCCTTGAAGGTGGGACAAGATAGTGTCTAGCACTATTAAACCCCCCAAATATCTCTAGTCTTACCATTAAGACAGAAAATAGATTACCAAGGAGTTCACTATCTACCTTTAACAAAGAGAGGAAACAAAGATGTTAAGATCAACACATACCTCAAGCATAATTTTCCGAAATAGTGAAATAGGAATGGATACTTGGACTTCATGTCCTCTTCAACTTCCCGTGTAGCCTCGTCCATTTTATGGTTCCTCCATAGAACCTTTACTGAAGCTACATCCTTGGTCTACAACTGACGAACCTACTGATCCAAGATTTCCACAGTAACCTCCTCATAAGACAGGGAATTCAAAATACTAGTATTCTTGATAGGTATAATTTGCGATGGGTCGCCCACGCACTTCCTCATCATAGAAACATAGAGCACCGGGCGAATGGAGCTCAAACTAGATGACAACTCCAACTCATACGCAACATTACCAACCTTTCACAAAACTAAGTACGAACCAACATATCAGGGGAGTAAGATTCCCCTTCTTCCCAAACCGCATCAGTCCCTTCATGAGAGACACCTTTAAGAACACTCTATCCCTAACCTCAAACTCTAACTTCATACATCTCACATCTGCATAGGACTTTTGAAGACTTTGAGCTGCTTTAAGCCTATCCCGAATCATCATCACCTTCTCCATAGCCTAGTGAATAAGTCCAGGACAAATATCTTCGCCTCACCAACCTCTAACCACCCAATATGAGACCTACACCTCCTACTATACAAGGCTTGAAAAAGAGCCATCCTAATTCCAGAGTGGTAGCTATTATTTTATGCAAACTCTATAAGAGGCAAGTGCACAACCCAACTACTACTGTAGTCAATCATACAAGCTCTAAGCATATCTTCTAATGTCTAAATAGTTCTTTCTGCTTGCCTATCCATCTGCGGGTATAAAGCCGTACTAAGACTCACTTTAGTCCTCAAATTTTTCTGAAATAACTGCCAAAAGTGCAATCAAAACTGCGTACCATGATCCAAGATGATAGAAGTAGGTATCCCATACAACTTCACAATCTCTTGGAGGTACAACCTCGTATAATCCTCTATCAAAAAATTTGTCCTCATTGGCAAAAAGTTAGTAGACTTAGTCATCCTATTCACGTTGACCCAAACCGAATCAAACTGATTTTGAGATCGAGAATAAATGGTAACGATATCCATGTTGATCACTTCACACTTTCCCATAGGCAACTCAATTTCTTGATAAAATCCTCCGGGCCTGATGTGCTTAACTTTCATTGTTGGCATACCATGCACTTAGCCACAAAACTAGCCATATCCCACTTCATATTATTCCCTTAATACATCTCCTTACGGTTATGATACATTTTTATCGAGCCAGGATAGATAGCATAGCGCGACTCATGGGCCTCAGCCAAGATCCTCTCTTACAAACCATTTACATCGGGAACATATAAATTTCCTTAGTACTGCAAGATACCATCACCACTAATCTTGAAGGCCATCACTTTCTGCTGACCTATATCACCCTTAATCCTTATCAAAATAGGACCCGACACTTGCTTCTCCTTCACCTCAGCACCCAGGGATACTTTGTCACCTCCTGAACAAATACACCACCATCCTTAGAGTGCAATAGTTAAACTCCAAGGTTAGCTAAACGGTGAACATCTTTCACCAATTCTCACTTTTTCTCATCCATATGAGCTAGACTCCCCATGGATAACCCCCTAAGAGCATCAACAACCACGTTAGTTTTACTTGGATGGCAATGAAGACTCATGTCATAATCCTTAAGTAGCTCAAGCTATCTCCTTTGCCTAAGGTTAAGCTCTTTCTGAGTGAATACATATTGCAGGCCTTTATGATCTAAAAAGATATCCATAGGCACTCGATATAAATAGTGATGACAGATTTTCAACATGAACACCACAACTAATAATTCTAAGTCATATGTTTGATAATTCTTCTTATTCACCTTCAAGTTTCTAGAGGCATAGGCTATCACCTTGCTATGTTGCATCAAGACACAACTAAGCCCCACACGAGATACATCATAATAGACCACAAACCCATCATTACCTTCAGGCAGGTCAAGATCGGTGTCGAAGTTAGCTTATCCTTTAGCTTCCCAAAGCTACCCTTACAAGGATCAGAACGCAATAACTTTACCTTCTTCTGAGTTAACTTTGTCACTGGGGCATCTATAGTTAAAAAACTTTCCACAAACCTCCTGTAGTAACAAACTAAACCCAAGAAGATTTGAATATTGGTTAGAGTCGTCGGTCTAGGCCACTTCTTAACCAGTGCAACTTTCTGTGCATCCACCATGATCCCTTTACTAGAGATGACATGTCCCAAAAAAGTGACAACTTTAACTAAAATTCACATTTTAAAATTTTGGCATACAATTGCCGATCTTTCAGGCTCTACAACACCACGCTGAGCTGATCAACATGATCCACCTCACTTTTCAAGTACACCAGAATATCATCTATGAACACAATGATGAATAAATACAAAAACTGATGAAAGATTCTCTTCATTAAGTATATGAATACCGCCAGGGCATTAGTCAACCCAAAAGACATAACTAGAAACTCAAAATGCCCAAAATGGGTATGGAAGGCGGTCTTAGAAATATCTATCTCCCTAATCTTTAGCTGATGATACCTAGACTGCAGATCAATTGTGGAGAAAAACTTAGCACCCTAAAGCTGATCAAACAAATTATCTATCTTTAAAAGTATGTACTTATTCTTTACCGTTACCTTATTCAACTCCCGATAATCAATACACATCCGAAAGAAAACATCCTTCTTACGCACGAATAAAATTAGTGCACCCTATGAAGACATATTAGGAGGGATGAAACCTTTGTCTAAAATATCCTTTAGTTGCTCCTTAAGCTTCTTTAACTCAGCTAGGGCCATTCTAAATGGGGGAATAAAAATAGAACAAGTGTAAAGAACAAGATCAATCCTAAAATCAATCTCCCTATTGGAAAGAACACCAGGAAGGTCATCAGGGAAGACCTCAGGAAGTTTATTCACCACTGAGATGAAATGTAAAGAAGGACTCTCTAAGTTAAAATCTTTAACCCAAAATAGATAATAGAGACACCCCTTAAAAATTAATTTCTGGGATTTAAGATATGTTATGGACCTCCCTTTAGGAGCTAGGGAACCGCCAACCCACTTAATAACCTACTTATTTAGGAATTTGAAGATGGCCTAATGGGTCTGATAGTCTAGAGAAGTATTGCATGAATGCAACCAATCCATCACCAATATGATATCAAAATCAACATATATAATTCAAATAGATCCACCAAAGTCTCCCAATTATCTACAGATACCACACAATCTCTACAGACCCTTTTGACAACCATAGAGTTACCCATCGAGATAGAAATAGAAAAAGGATCCAAATTACACTCAGGACCAAAGCCAAAATGCATATCCACAAATGGGGTCACATATGAAAGAGTGGACCCAGATCAAGCAAACAATACATATCACGGTAAAGGATTTTTAACATACCAGTAATGATATTAGGTGATGCCTCAGACACCTAACAGGTAGTGAGAGCATACAGATGGTTTTGACTGGTGCCCAAACCAGATGGTGCACCCTTTGGTGCTGGAGCAAATGAAAAGGCAACGAGAGCCTTGTTTGCCCTAGAGGCAACCTTACCAACAGGACAACTTTTATGCATATGCCCTGGCTGGCAATAGTAGAATCACTTGTCTTTTTCTTCATCACAGTATCCCCAATGCAATCGATTATTAAACCTGTAGGGAGGATATGATGGATCTTATTAGGCCTCACTAGCCTAAGATTGGATACCTTGTTCCCTATAATTGTCGTCACGAAGGAAACGCCTGTCACTAGGCGGCTTTGGGTAGGTAGCACTATCTATTGACGAAGACCCAAAATTGCCCTACTTCTTTTTAGACCACTTTCTACCATCCCAACCACTCTACTACTGGCCACCACCCTGCTTAGAAAATCTAAACTTCTTGCTCTGCCTTTCCTATCTCTGCTTGCTTCTTTTTCTCTTCCTCAACCTACTATATGTACACAACCAACCTGGAGATATCCATGTCCTTGTTCAACAAGGTAGCATTACTCTCCAAAATCAAGTCTTGGGATAACCTAAAAGCTAGCTTCTTCATTTTAGCCCTTATGCTAGAAACTAACTTTGGAGAATACCGCGACAACTGGTGGAACTTCAGTGCATACTATTTGACTAATATCTTTTGTTGCTTTAAGTTAAAAAACTCTTTTACTTTCACCTCCCTTAACTCCTGAGGAAAGAAGTGGTCCAAAAAAATACTAGAGAAATTATCCCACCGAACTGACTCAACATTATCACCCCTAGACTATTCCCATTCCTCATACCATTAGTAGGCTACATCTTTTAGTTGGTAGGAAACAAATTCCACACCTTCCACATTAGTAGTATGTATAATGTAGAAGAACTTTTCTGTATCATTAATAAAACCTTGAGGATCCTCCTCAACCTTAACACCAATAAAGGTTATAAGGTTCAACCTTATAAATAATCCAACCCTTATGAACTTAGAAGATAGAGTAAAAGAAGCACCATGCTTGTCTTGAGAAGCTACCAACTGAGCCAACATATGAATAGATTGATGAAACTTAGCATACATTATGTCATCCTAAGGATCTTGGGAAAGAATGGAGGGGATTGGTGGAAATCTAAGAGGGCAATCAAGAATTAGACCCTTAGATCGAGTATAGACCCCATAAGTAGGACGTGTTCCATCAATGCTGTCCTGAGGTGGGATAGAGAGGTTTTTGTGAGCTTCAGATCATCGAGGAGGCATGAAATAAAAAGTGAACAAATAGGAATTAAAGGAGAATCTAGGACCTTAGACTCTACAACTTGAAAACAGAACACAAGAAAGAGAAATATTCTTAAATACCTCGTAACCTCTGGTTTGATTGACTACCTTAGGATTATCGTCTGGAGGCCTGGGTAGTTTGGATCTCCTGAACAATAACTTTTTCTTAGATCCCGCCTGATGGCTTGAATAGGGACGGTCGAACTTCGTAACAAGATCATTTTGCTGTAATAAGAACTAAGAACTGGGTAGTTCTCAATAATCTACTTTAGTACAGATCTCTTCCTACATAGACAGTTCAAGGCCTGGAGGATGGCCTGTCTGATGTAATTCATCTATTTGCAGAAGGCACCCAACAGGATTCTGGGTGTGCAGCCTAGCAGTATAATGTATTGAACTCTTTCTGCCAGATTCTTCATTATCCTAAAAGTGCTGAAGTCCTGAGGTAGAGATAGAGTTGCTACAATAGTTTTCTCAGCCTCTGTTGTTTATTCTTGCCTCCTTCCTATGACTGGATCACTCGACAACTTGTATTACTCGGAGACTATTTGAGAGACCACTGGTTCACTTAAGCGTTTCTCTAACATAGATGAACATTCCTCCTTAGGCAACTGGACTAATTATTGCAAAGCATCTTCCTTGCCTTTGACACATTCACTAGCATAAAGGTCATCGTTAGTAGTAAATGACTTTTTTCTACTAATGAAGAGTTGTGGTTGGCTACTAATGAATATGTCCTCAGATGCTCCTTTCTCTATATTGAAAGCAGATATAAGAATGTCTTCTATAGCTGGATGAGGATCATCAAGATCTTCAGGACAAGCCATGGCTTTCTTCAAGGCTCGTGCTTCCCTTTTTGCCTTTCTAGACATGGGACATCCTTTTGCAAAGTGTCCTTTGTTATGGAAAATAAAGCATTTTTGCTTGCCTAGATCTTTTCTACTGGAGGATTCAGCATCTTTACTGATAATCAGCTCTTTGTCCGGTGGTTTCTTCTTTTTAACCCGTCTGAACTGCATGTATCTCTTATGCCTTGCCTAATGTCTCAACAGCTGGAGAGACCCTTCTAGCATGAGAGATGGATCCATATGCATATCATCAGAGTGGATAGATTGGGAAAATTCATCTAACATGGTGTTGCCGAATAATTTTCCTTATGCTTCTCTGAAGGATGGGAGCCTGTATTATGTGATGACTCTTTTTGCATAAGCCCATCATCCTTTGGAATAACAACACTTGGGTTAACTCAATTAGGGTTGATCAAGTTAACAGTTTTGTCATTGTTCTTGAGAAGACACTATTTTAAAGAGACCTATTCACTATTATAGGAGATTTACAAGAGATCATCTGAGATGGTGAAATCTCATTCACAGCTTACGATCATGATATGTGCTGGATCAATTTTGTTGTCTTGAAATTATTTCTCAAGATCACAATCTCATGATGCTTTTTGAATCGAAGAAAACTCTGATGGATTGTCATAATGAGTTTTTGTCTTCTGGATCTCGAGTTCATCAGCTGATACTATAATAATTGGACCATGGCCGATGGGAGCATATGTTAGGACCATCTTATTAGTATCATAGGGAGCCTGGTTATAACAATTCTCTTAACCTTCTTGATCCTTTGTGTCATTACATCTTTTCTTCTCTATTCATATTCTGAAGATGAAGTGTATTGCATGAATAAAAGAGATGAATAAGATTGTCCTAATCTCTATGGAGAGTATTCATGTGGGAATATGGTAGATACTCTGGTTTTTCACTGTAAGGCACAGTCATATTACTTTTGGGTTGCCATGGCATCTTTCTTTCCCATATAAACTTGGCAATGTCAAACTCCTTCTATTCATCTATGGGAGCTGGAGGGAATAACACTAGCATGGATGAACTAGGTGGGAAAGTTGAAAAGGATTGAACTGAACCTTGCGAAGGATATGTTTTGGGAAATACAATCATTTTTTGGGCATATTGGAATTTAGCATGATCGTATTTCAGGAGATGGATCTGTTCTTCTAATGAGGCCATTTTATTTCGTTGTTTTGGTATCAGAGCTATCCCCACTCCCGTAGTTCAGGAGGAAGTAGGAGTTTGCATCTACCTCTGCTGATTGCAAACACATAAGCCAACTTTAAATTTTTGGTTTTACTTTTCTTTGTCATAGTTGTTAGATTTAGATTGAGTCTATAGTAGTCACTCTCCAATTTCACTACTATAAGTCCTGTACATATTTGAGTCATAGTTTTATTTCCATTATCTGAGTCAGTGTTTTCCAGTATTGTATTCTGCGTCTTGTACATAATCGAGTCGTAGTTTCTTTCCTTAGATTTTAGAACAAATATTTGTTGTGTCTTATCCTTAGATTCTTAGCATAAATATATAGAGTCAGTCCACAAAAATGCAAAAAGATTTTTATTTTATTGAGTCTTTTCTATAGATCTTTAGAACAGATACATCGAGTCCTTATATTCCAAAAAAAACCAAAAAATATGTCTACTACACGATCCTCGCCCAGTTCTAACAATTCTATTGTCAAGATAAACATGTCAACCACTCCTAGTGATACATTTCATGTAAGCTTGACTATATTTATGATGTGGAGGTGCTACTATCACAAGAACAGATGTGTACCACACCTTTACAAAACCCTTATTCAGCTGTAGCTAAAAAGGTATGCAATCCCTAGATGAAGATCCACTCTATGGTCCAAGAAAGGGGAAAAAGAGTTAAGAAATATGTTGCTGCTACACCACTTGTTCAACACCCTATTCTTGTAACTCCAGAGGTACGGTTCATATCAATGTGGCTGCTAGAGGACTTTCCACAATAATGGAAGAGTCTTGGATTTACACATCTCCATATTGGTGTTGTACGAATTGGGTTGACATATTAGGGGAAAAAAGGCTGGTCAGTTGTGGTGCATCTTTCTCTTCTTGATACTAGATTTAATAGCTACCAATATGCAAATTTGGGTACATTGGATGATGGTACAGTCTTTGTCACCATGTTTCCCGACTTCAACATACCATTAGCTGATCCACATCTAATGAAGGCGTTAAAGATCCAGGTCTAAATTCTCAATGGTCCGCAGGATAGAGGTTCCAGATAAGCTAGATAGGAAACTCTTCACTGCCAGATGGCCTGGCGAGTTCAAAACCATAATATGAGCCTATCTCCTCCAAATGGCAATAACTCTCTGTTCTTGACCATTGATCCAACTTATAAAGCCATAGAGTACACAAAGATCCTGAGAAAAATATCTAGGGATGAACTAGTTAGCATTACCCCAGCTTCATGGGTCACTACATATGATAAGTTGAGAGCCCATTCTCAAACTATCAGTTCCAATGATGATTCCGACCACCACTATCTCAAAAGGCCACCAAAAACCACCTTCTACATCCCTGAGTACAACCCAAATGATGATCTATCGGATGTAAAGGACCCAGATACAACCCTAAAGTTCCTTACTGGCTTTATGAGACAACATGATTGGATAAAGAACTTCAATAATAAAGGTTGTAGTCTGATGTGGCGTAAATGCCCTTTCTCAGGACATTACCCGTGGAAGGCTGATTGTGATTGTAAAATCTGCAGAAGAAGGGCTGCTGCGGCTACTCAACCTGAGATGCTCCTAACACCCCTCTCTACATCCAGTCACATAGATTCTTGCCCATCAAACCACCGATATAAAGAGATAACCTAACTCAAGCTCCAAAATCTCCATATGTTATCCAATCAGAAAGTGCTTCAGCTGCCCCTCAACATGCCATACTTATCAGCACTGGAAAGCAGGCTACAAACTATCCATTATGAAAAGTTCCTATTAGGATCCTCAATACTATATTTTCTTGACCAACAATGGAAATAAATGGCCTCGTTTGAAGAACAGATCTATCTCCTAAAATACGATCATGATAAACTCCAATATGCCTAAAAATGATTGTATTTCCCAAAAATATCCTTTGTGAGGTTCAGTTTAACCTTTTTCTACTATCCCACCTCGTCCATCCATGCCAACACTATTTTTTCCAGCCCTCATAGGTGAACAGGTGGAGTTTGACATTGCCAAGTTTGTGTGGGAAAGAAAAGATGCCATGGCAGCCCAAAAAGAATATACCTGTACCTCATGATGAAAGGCCAGAGGATGAATACTCTCTACAAGGATTAGGACAACCTTATTCACCTCGTTCATCTATGCAATTCACTCTAACTTCAGAAGATGAACAGATAAAGAGAGATGCCATGACACAAAAGGTCGAGAAGATAAGGTGTTCTAGGTAGGTATCCTATGATGCTGATAAGATGGTATCGACACATGTATCCATCATCCATGTTTCAGTTGCTGTAGTCTTAGATGATGATATTGAGATCAAAAGGATAGAAACCCACTATGAAGAACCACCAGAGGTTCCTTCTATCCAGAAAGTATCACCAGATTATCATCCTGAAGAACAATTGTAAGATAAAAAAATTAGTCCGACACATATGATGATCACAGGCTGTGAACGATATTTCACCAACTTAGATGATCTCTTGCAGATCCAAGATGAGGAGTCCCATAATGGTGAATAGGTCTCTCTGAAGCAGTGCCTTCTCAAGAACAATGACAAAGCTGATGACTTAACTAACCTTAGTCAAGTTGACTCGAGTGTTGTTGTTCCAAAGGATGATGAACTTATGCCAAATAATTAAAATCCTCACACAGGCTCCCATCCTTTAGAAAAGCAAAAGAAAGCTTTATTCGGTAACCTTATATCAGATGAATCTTTTCGCTCTTTTCTCTCTGATGATACACAAGAAGATCAAGCTCCTGAGATAGAAGGTTTTCCCCAGCTATCTAGACATCAGGCAAGGCACATGAGATACATGCATATCAGATGGGTCAAAAAGGAGAAACCGCTGGAAAAAGAACTAACTATCAGTAAAGATTCCAAATCCTCTAGCAAGAAAGATCTAGGCAAGAAGAAATGCTTCATCTGCCATGACGAAGGACATTTTGCAATAGAATATCCCAAGTCAAGAAAGGCAAAGAGAGAAGCAAAAAGAGAGAAGCGCAAACCTCAGGAAAAGCCATGGCTTATCCTGAAGATCTAGATGATCCTCATCTAGCTGCATAAGAAATTCCCAGATCTTCTTTCAATGTAGAGAAGGGAATATTCGAGGACATCTTCATCAATGGACAATCGTAATCTTCTATGCTGATGGATATGTCAAGAACGATAAAGATGTATTGCAGTAATCAATCTAATTACCTAAGAAGGATTGTCAATCTATGTTAGAGAAACACTCTAGCAAGCTAGAAGTCTCTCAAATAGTCTTCGAGCGATACAAGCTGACTAGTGATCCAGTCCCAGAAAGGAGGCAAGAACAAACAACAGAGGCAGAGAAAACCATTGCTACAACTCCATTCCTTTATCAGGACTTTAGAACTTTCATGACGATGAAGAATCTGGATGAAGGAGGATGATGCATGACACTGTTAGACTGCATATCTAGATTCTCCAAAATCCTCACGTACTGGTGGAATACGCTTGGAATTATTGATAGAACCAATTACATCAGGTTCCAAGACTTTATTACCAACACCAGAATCCTGCTAGAAGACTTTTGCATAGATGCGAGGTACAAGAAAGCCATCATCCAGGCCTTGAATAGTATATGGAAGAAGAGATCTATACTGAAGCAGACTATTGAGAACTACCTAGTTCTTGATTCTCATTACGGTAGGAATGATCTTGTTATAAAGTTTGACTGTCCCTATTCAAGCCATCAGATGAGATCCCAATGAAAGTTTTTATTTAAGATATTTAAACTACCCAGGCCTCCAGATGACAAGCCTAAGGTAGTCAGGCAAACTAGGTATCTCAGACGAAGAAGCCCAGCATACTTCGTGAAGAATATTGATGGCTGATTTATCTTTGAATATACTGGTCACTTTGCAAGATGATGTTCTCAACTCAAAAATTCGAGATGATGTCCACCTCATTAAAGAAATAGCTGATCATGCTAGGATCTATCCCGACAAAGAGGACGACCTTAAATCGGTCTTATTGCTGGAAAAAAAACTGATGGAGGACACCGCCTTCTCCATAGATGTTTATGAAGGATTTGGAGATATCTATGCTACTGATCTCTGCCTGATATCTAGCACCGAAGAAGACAACTAGAAATCGGCTAGTCAAACTCTCATATTCAACATCAGGAATATTATCTTTTGGATTAGCAGATTACTTTTCAGATTTGTTCTACAGATATATGGATCTCTAGTCCATCTATCATCCGAGAAAGCCAGACTTTCAAAAAGTCTGTATTGAAGCCGTTCGGAGAACATCTAGGATATCTCTTTTGTTATGTGTTGATTATGCTAGTCGATGACTTCCAACAAAAACTTCAATGGTTGTTCTGGTATATACGTCACTATTAATTTACTATTATGGAGTTCATGTGTTATGCCTTCAGGCATGATGATCAAATCCAACCAATTCAAAAAAAATTCATGCTATACTGGATTCGATGCTCCAAAGGTTTCTGTAATGCAACGGTCCTCATGTTGTATCACCTGGTAGGAATCACAGTCCATGATTTCCAAGCTCAGTCAGAAATTTACTTCTTTGGAAATTTGATGATTTGATTCTCTCTCTCGAAGATGAATTCTGTGAAGAACAATGTCTCTCATTCCAGCAAACCAAATGTATTCCAAAGAAAAGAGACTACACTAATGATGGAGTTTGATGAATGATATAAGAATATCAGTCATCGTATGAGATAAAAAATGATGAGGCCATAAATATATGGATGAAGGCTTCTCTGCAGGAATTCAAAGATTCATCTAAAAGAAAGATTTACTTCACCAGATCGATGAAGAGGAGCTTGGAAGGCCAAGAACACCTCAGGTAGAAGCACGACATAGATTGGTGGATGGAAGAAGGATTCATGATCTCACCACCACTGGTACTATCCAACACTGCCTGAAAGATAATGTCAGATGATATATGCAAGAAGTTACCCTCTCCAGCGGGTTACCTTTTCTGGTGGGTTACCCTCTCAAGAGGGTTACCCTTTCCAGTAGGTTACCCACCTCTCCAAAGAAATCCTTCTCAGTAGGTTACCCTTTTAGATGGGTTTTTGAAGATGCTTACTCAGCTACTTTGAAGACAATTGGGTTATCCACCTTCTTGCAAGATGCCTGTGAAGCTGCTGATGCACCTGCTTGTAAAGCTGTTGACTCACCTACTTACACATACTATCACATACCAATAACATAGTTTGTTTTATTTTTAGTTAACCCCCATATGTTAGTAGGGCTCGGTGTGAATAAAGATGAGGCTTATCAAGTCATAACAGATAATGCTAATCCCTTTCAAAAGGATAAGACTTATCCTTATTAATGGATAATGCCTATCCCTTAGTTGTTAGGATAGGAATGTAATATTTTATTTCATGTTTCTTCGTAGCATAGATTAGCTAGTAATCTTCCTTCTCCTATAAAAGGAAGCCTAGGCCTTTAGGTTAGAGACATTATTTTCTCTACCTAAAAACCTCTTGTATAGTTTCTCTCTGCTATCAATGAAAATGTTTGTTGGCTAAACTCTCTTGCTCTTGCTTTCTCTCTTCCAAAGAGATGGGTACTTTGATCCTTTAGGTCAGAGTAAGGGGGTAAGAAAACACTATGACGAAGTGCTAGCTTGTTGCGATGGCAACAATGGCACCCTAAAGTTTATTTCTATGCTTATAAAATAAAGTTGGCTTTGTCCACATGACGTTGATTTCTAAGTACTTTCCATATATAATGAAGTTGAATTTTTCCACATGACATAGATGTTTAAGTACTTTCCATGCATATGAAATGAAATTGGCTTAGTCCATGTCATGGCTTTTTGAATTGATTCAATATCTAAGAAAGAACACACAGATCTAGGGTATACCTTAGTACACCTTTTGTTCCTTAACCGCTAGAGGGCAATAGGCTAGGGAGAGCAACTGTTAGACCCATTTTGAGGCATATACAGAACAGTCTTGTACTAAAGAGACAAGGGATTTCATGTGTTCTGTGACTGGCAAAGTCAAGCCATCCAATCTTTGGGTTGCTAAGGCTTTGTTGACAAGGCAAACCATCCTTGATGTGTATATTGTGATGTGTGAGCTTATGCTAACATATTTGAGCTTTTAACTGAGAATAATTGCAAAGTTTTAAGCAACTTTTGTCATTTTAAATTGTTTTCTCTTTGATATTGTAGTAAAAGTCAAGATTTAAGAGAACCAGCAATAATGGAAGTAAAAGAGTTAATTTCTAAGCAAGTAGAGAGAGAAGTATAGCTTACGACTTAATTGATAAGTCATCAACCTTGTGATAGGATATTAGAGTTGCCGCCAGCCTTAGACAGAGAATGGGATTTGAAGTGAAAAAGCCTCGATAATTCTGATAAGTCATCAACTTTGTGATAAGTTATTAGAATCATTATCAGCTGTAGACAGTGTGAGGTAGTGGGAGCATAAGTGTGACGACATTTCCTAATAAGCCATCAGGTATCTGATAATCCGTTAAGAATGCCATCATCCCAAGGCAGAAATCATAAAAGTAGAAGAGGACCTGACGATAATTTTGATAAGTCATCGAACTCCTGATAAGCCGCTAGAGTGTCATCGTCAGCTTAAAGTAGAAATCATCAAACTTGGAGAAGAAGTTGACGATATTTTTGATAAGTCCTCAGACTCCTGATGAGGCATCACACTTTGTCGTCACCTGTGCGAGAAAAAATCTATAATCTGTGATTTGTTTCCATAATTAGGCTGCAGTATTTAAGGAATAATTTAGGTTTTTTTTGAGCATCTTGAACTTCACGTTTTCATCAAGTTTTCTCTCTAGTTTTCTCTGCAACATTACATTTTACTTTTGGAGAAATTATTGTTACTATTGTTTTGGGATTTTCTACTGTGATCAAATCTGAGAAATACTTGTTGCTATTCATCTTGCTGTAAGTTCATCTATCAAATTATGAATTGAACTTGTTTTCTTATTATATTATGAGTAGCTAAATTCCCTTAACCCGAGTTGTGGGATCTATGGGTTTTGGTTTGTAACATAACTAAGTGTTTAAGATTCTAACGGTGCTAGAAACTTCTTGTTAATTCCATTATTTTATATTCTGACTATTGGTTGCAAACAATAGGCCTTGCTTACTAGTGATTTGCTTGAGATAAGAAATCAACCCTAGTAAGAAGCGAATTATCAATAGGGTCTTGGAAGCATCAAACTTTTATTTAATAATTAATGTTGTAACAAGATTAATTAACTTGAGATAACATCCTCTTATGAAATATAAATTCCCTAAGTTCGAAAGAATTAGGTGGTTAAATGTCTAAATAGGTTGAGAAATATTTAGACATAACTTCGACAAGGATAGTCTGCTGTTCCTACCTACCATAAGAATCTTGAACCATTACTAGCGTCTGTCAAATCCCAACACCCACAGTGAACATAACTCTGGTTTCCCTTATCATATTGATTTCAAACACTAAATTGAGAAGTAATTATTTGATACCTTTCTAAAAACCCCCCTTCATACAAAACTGCTAACTATCAGTTGATTAACCCATAGATAACTTAAATTCACACCATATTCCCTGTGGGATTCGACCCCAACCTAGTTGGGTTATATATTGACAATGATCGCTTACATTCTCATAAGATAGGTGTAGTTTGAGCGTTATAAAAAATGGTGTCGTTACTGGAGAATACGGTTGTAAATTAAAGTTTGTGTGCGCTAATGGACTGTTAGTAAAGTTTCCTAGTTTTACATTTATTTGTTGTTTTTGTTTGCTGTAGGAATTTTATGGTGTATTCCAAGAACTAAAAGTTCTGTAGAACCATTATTACCATTTAATCTAGAACTGCAACTAATCGATAGAATAGCAGGCGAGCAGGAGGCTGATAGGTTAGCAACCTTAGATAGAGATTAGGTGAATGTGTAGAATGATGGTCAACAAATATGGTATCCAAATACTAAGGATGAAGACTTGGGAGACGAGGAGTTGCTAACCCTGGTAACCCAAGGCGTGCAGAGAAAATAGCTGCACCAATACAGTGTAATGCTAACAGGAACTGTCTATTTTGAGGAAGGCAAGATCACCATCCGGTCCAGTATGACCTCAATGATGATGATAATGGAATGGATGGAGCAGGTGCAATTGGTACAGTTATTCCTCCACCGTTTGGACCTGGGGCAAAATTCAACATTACGAGTACTATGATTCAACTCTTTCATCTGAAGGGATTGTTTGGTAGACTTCCTGGGGATGATTCAAACTTGCATCTAGTGAACTTTGTTACCATTTGTAAATATTTTGATAACCCAGGAGTGGGTGAGAATGCTATCTATTTGAGATTGTTTCCGTTTTCTCTGTCTGGGGAGGCAACATTGTGGCTTAATGAGTTGACACTTGATTCTACAATCAACTGGAGATAGTTGAAAAGAGCTTTGCTAGAAAGTTTATTCCCACCTTCCAGGAGGGTATAATTGAGGGATGAGATCATTAAATTTAGACAGCTCCCAACTAAAGCCTTGCATAAAACCTGAGAGAGATTAAAAAAGAAGCTGATGTAGTGTCCGAACCACAACATGATAGACATACACTTGATGGAGACTTTGTAAAGGGCACTTAACTCTGTGATAAAACTGATTGTAGATAATGTTGCTGGCGGTTTATTTGTTGATCTTACATTCCCAAAGGCTTCAAAAATGCTAGAGAGAATGACTAAATAGAGTTGGGCATGGTATACCAGAGATTCTGTGGTAGCAAGCCCCATTGTTTCTGTTGGTATGACTGCTGAACAATGCAGAAGAGACAAGGAGCGTGATCAAGACATGGATCACCTAAAAATGTAGATGGACTTGCTAACCAAGTATTTACTATCAGGTAAAACTAAGAAAGAAAAGGCTGTAGGATTACAGGGCAAAGTGGAGTCCGACTCAAAAGAAGAGGCAAACTATGTAAATAATCAGGGGGTTTCCGAGGCAATAAAGAATGAAATCAAGGTTGGACTTATTATGACAAGGCTGGACATCAGAACCAGAAGCAAGGAAATTGGAGGAGAAATAATGACAGAAGCTGGTTATATGTCCCTCCTTGAAATTATGAGGCTGCTATAACATGTTCTGAAAAGATGTCCATGGAGGACATGATGGCTAAATTTTTAAAGGGAGTGGAGGCTACCAACTCAGGGGTGACTACCATGAAGACCAATTTATTCTCTATGAGTCAGTTGGTAAACTCGCACTCTACTTCGATCAAATAGATGGAATAATAAATGAGCCAACTCTTCACAATGCTAAACCAGAGGAAGAGTGGAATGTTACCTAGTGATACGGTTTAGAATCCTCAAAATGATGGCTCATGTATGGCGATTACTACTAGAAGTGGTAAGATATTACCTGGCCCTTTTGTGGGCAAAGGTGGAGTTAAAGTTGTGATTGAAGTAGATGGTAAGCTTGAAAAAGATAATCTAGATGAGTCTAAGATGCTGGATGGCATTGATATCCCTTTTAATCATCAGAAGGTTGATGAGTTAGAAAAAGGGAAAGAGAAAGAAAAGGAAGTAGTGGTGAAAACTCTCCCAAGACCACCACCTCCCTTTCATCATAGATTGAAGAAGAAGGTTGATAACACAAAATTTAGTAAATTCATGGCAATGTTGGAGCAACTAACAATAAATATGCCTTTGGTGGAGGCACTCGAGCAAATGCCAAGGTATTCTAAATTCATGAAGGATCTTGTGACAAAGAAAAGAGCGGTGAGCTATGAACCAGAGGATAATCTCCATCATTGTAGTGCTATTTCTATGAGGTCCTTGGTTTAGAAGAAGGCAGACCCAGGAGCATTCATTATTCCTTATACGATTAGGTCTCTGGAATTCGCTAAGGCCTTATGTGATCTGGGAACGAGCATTAATCTAATGCCGCTGGTTGTATATAAAAAGTGGGTTTGGGAAATATCACACCCACCAACATGTGACTCGTGATGGCGGATAGGTCGGTAAAATGGCCTGTTGGTATTTTGTATGATGTGTTGGTAAAGGTAGCTTGCTTCATATTTCCTGTAGATTTCGTCATTCTGGATTGCAAGGTGGACTTCAAGGTGCCCATAATCTTGGGTTGGCCTTTTCTCACAACTTGAAGTATGTTGATTGATTTGCGACCTAATGAGCTCTTATTTAGGATGAATAATGAGGTAGTGTGATTTGATGTGTGCCAATCAATGAAGCGGCATAAAGAAATGGGTGTGTTCTCAATTATTTATGTATATTATGAGGATGAGCAGGAGGTGTCAATAGAGGAGAAACTTGTTGTCAAGCCTTTAGCTGTAGTTCTAATGAATTTTGACTGTGAAGTCATTAAGGAGTACGAAGAGACTATTTGTGTATTGTCAGGAATGGGTTCATACTCTTATGCTCATAAGAAGCTAGATCT
Source organism: Capsicum annuum (assembly GCF_002878395.1). Taxonomy (NCBI): domain Eukaryota; kingdom Viridiplantae; phylum Streptophyta; class Magnoliopsida; order Solanales; family Solanaceae; genus Capsicum; species Capsicum annuum. Next base: position 120,435,401 of record NC_061113.1, on the reverse strand, counting down.
TGATCTTGCTAATCATCCAACACCACCGGCTAAGCCATCTATCGAAGAGCCACCGGTATTAGAATTGAATAAACTACCAGGGCATTTAAGGTACGTGTTTTGGGCAACAAAAACATGCTACCCATTATTATTGCAGCTGATTTGGACAAGTAGAAGGTAGAAGCACTTATTTTGGTACTTTAGAGGTACAAAATAGAAATAGAATGGACTATCGCAGATATTATTGGCATTTCCTCTGTCATCTGCATGCATAAAATACAACTTGAGAAAGATTGTACTCCAACCATTGAGCACTAGTGCCGTCTTAACCCACTAAATCAAGAGGTGGTTAAGAAGGAAATTATTAAGTGGTTGCATGCAGGAGTGGTTTACCCTATTTCTGATAGTAAATAGGTGAGCCCAGTTCAATGCGTGCCCAAAACAGGGGGCATGATTATTGTTGTAAATAAAAGGAATGAGTTGATTCCACTCAGGCCTATGACTAGGTGGAGATTTTACATGGTCTACCGCAAACTAAACTCATGGACTTTGAAAGACTACTTCCCGATGCCCTTTATGGACCAAATGCTTGATCGATTAGCTAGAAGGGGGTGGTATTTCTTCTTGGATGGTTATTTTGGATATAACCAGATCTATATTGTTCCTGAAGATCAGGAGAAGACGACATTCACATGCCCATATGTCACCTTTGCATTTAAGAGAATGTCATTTGGGTTATGCAATGCACCCGCTACTTTCCAATGGTGCATGATGTCTATTTTCTCAGATATGGTGGAGGATACCTTAGAGGTATTCATAGATGATTTCTCTATAGTGGGAGATTCGTTTGAGCTGTGTTTAGAAAACCTGAGTATGGCCTTACAACAATATGTTTAATTCAATTTGGTGCTTTATTGGGAGAAATATCATTTTATGGTATAGGAGGGCATCATTCTTAGGCACAAAATTTTAACCAAAGGGATAGAGGTTAATTGAGCCAAGGTTGAAGTTATTGAGAAACTATCACCTCCCATTTTAGTAAAAGAAGTGCGTAGTTTTCTTAGACATGCTGGCTTTTACCAGAGGTTTATAAGAGACTTCTCGAAGATTGCAAATCTACTTTACAAACTTTTGGACAAAGAGGTGAAGTTCTCCTTTGATGATGATTGCCTGATGGCACTTGAATGCCTTAGAAAAAGCTGGTCGATGCCCCTATCACTGTTGCACCGGACTGGTCAAAATCATTTGAGATCATATGTGATGCAAACGGTGTTGCCCTTGGAGCTGTATTGGGACAAAAGAAGGACAAACTGTTTCATCCAATATATTATGCTAACAAAGCACTCAATGGAGTGCAAAAGAACTACACTATCACTGAATAGGAACTCCTGGCTGTAGTGTATGCTTTTAAGAAATTCAGGGCTTACCTGCTTGGGACTAAGGTGGTGGTTCACACTGACCACACAGTCTTGAGATATTTGATGGCTAAGAAGGATGCAAAACCAAGGATGATTAGATGGGTGTTGCTGCAATAAGAATTTGACTTTGAAGTCAAAGATAGGAAGGGTTGTGAAAACCAAGTTGCAGATCATCTCTCTAGAATAGAAGGTGAGCAGGCAGTTAGTGATAAAATAAAGATAAATGATGCATTTCCTGATGAGGAGATTTTGTATGCTTCAATGGAGAAAATACCTTGGTACACTGATTTTCCAAATTATGTTGTGAGTGAAGTCATTCCAGAAAATCTTTCCTTCTATCAAAGAAAAAAATTCCTTCATGATAGTTAACACTACTTCTGGGATGAGCCATATCTTTTTTAGCGATGTGCTGATAATATTATAAGATGTGTGCTAGAAGTGGATGTATTGCATATATTAGAAGCATGTCATGCTTCCCCAGTTGGAGGTCACCATATAGGTGATCGAATGGATAGAAATGTGTTACAGAGTGGGTACCATTGGCCAACATTGTTCAAGGATGCTCATGAGTTTGTATTGTAGTGCAACCAATGTCAGAGGCAGGGGTCGATCTGCAAAATACATGAGATGCCTTTGACTAAGATGCTTGAAGTGGAATTGTTTGACCTCTGGGGCATCAATTTTATGGGTCCTTTTGTAAGATCGTATGGGATGAAGTATATTTTAGTTACTATTGATTATGTCTCAAAATAGGTTAAAGCTGTTGCCTTATCTGATAATGAAGGAAAGAAGGTTGTTGCTTTTCTCAAGAACAACATCTTCTCTCACTTTAGAGTACCACATACTATTATAAGTGATAGAGGATCTCATTTTTACAACAAAGTGTTTCGTGCTGCCTTAGCAAAATATAGGGTGAAACAGCATAGAGTATCCACTCTATATCACCCACAAACTAGTGGATAAGTAGAGGTGTCAAATTGAGAGATTAAAGCCATCCTATCCAAAATGGTGAACGCTAGTCGGCAAGAATGGTCTTAAAAGCTCGATGATGCCTTGTGGGAATATCAGACTACTTTCAAGACACACATTAGCATGTCACCATTCTAGTTAGTCTATGTCAAAGCGTGCCACTTACCAATAGAGCTGGAGCACAAGGCTTTATAGGCACTCAAAAGGTTAAATTTGAATTGGAAGGAGGCAGCAAGCTAAGACTTGGGCAACTGAATAAGATAGATGAATTCTATCTTGGGGTATATGAAAGAGTAGACCTATACAAAGAAAATATAAAGAAGTATCATGATTGGAGGATCGATAAATGAGATTTCCAAAAAGGTGACTTGGTGCTTTTGTTCAATTCTAGACTTAAACTATTCCCAGGTAAGCTTAAATCCAAGTAGTCAGGCCCATTTAGAGTTAGTCAAGTCTACTCATCTGGAGTAGTAGAACTTGAAAATAAAGACGACAACATCTTCAAGGTTAATGGGAAATGAGTCAAACGTTATATCGGTCTAAAAGACTCAGTAAAAAGTATTGCTACTATCTGTCTTCATGAAGTTTGAAGTAATTGAGATTCCTGAGTCGTGCTACAATATTAAATCAGGTGCTACATGAGAGACAACCCATGATCCCCATGCTTGTTCTACTCTAGGTATACCCTAACCCTTAGTTTAGTTTTTCTTTGATTTTAAGTTGAGGGTGTAGGGTGAGTTGCTGTTGTAACATTTTGTAGTTGACTAGGAGAAATACAAGTAACTGAGGCAGTTAACATGGTTTTGTTATCTTATGAACACCTCTCAAATGGTCTGATTATTTAACTATGTGATTTGCGTCTACTTGTAACCACTGTGCATCTTGTTATGGTATTAGTTCTAGTGACTTGATAATCATTGCTAAACAATTACATGAACTGGATAAGTAGTAACCTGTGATATACTTGTGTGCGATATGCATGTGAGATCTTACTTAGTTCCCTTTGTATGTTGAATCCAGAACTTTCCCGATTAGTCTTACCTAGGTTGAAGGATAGGGGTTAGGAAAAAATCATAGGCCGTTTTGATATTAGCCCACTTTTAGCCTAAATGGCCTTTCTTGTATGCATAATATGCCTTGATCCCTATTTTAAGCCTGAATAGCCTAATTCTTTTTATGATACCTATCACCATCCCATTTATATAATAATGAACCTATTTTGGCCCTGGTCCTCTTTGGACATTGTGCACCTTGACTTAGGCAAATGACCTAAGTTGAGGGTGGTGGCTATCATAGGGGTGCATAATGTAAAATGAGTATGGAGAAAGGTAGAATAAAAGAAAAGAATAAAATAGCTAGGTGCGGTGGAAAAGAACAATAAAAGAGAAGTTGTGAAAAAAAAGAAGTAATTGTAGAAAAGACCGAACCCATCCTGAATATGTGTGATCAAGAAAAGAGAAGAATAAAAAAAAGTTAATAAATCAGACCCCTAAAGCTAGTGCAGTGTCAAGAAGGCTTAGTCACTTTAAATATCATCAAGTATCATACCAGCCCCTAGCTTACATTACAAGCCAAAGAGAAGACCCATAGTGATCCTGGCTGACCTGTTTGAAAATCTTAGTAATGAAAATAAGGGCAAGCCTGTGGTATTTGGCACACATTGATTGGAACTTAATTCTGAGAGTGAGAGCCTTTTGATTTCCCCCTTAGTTACATATGTGATGTCTGATATAAGTGAAGTTGGACTTCTATATAGTGAGGGCACACTAGTTATGTTGCTAGTTGCTAACTTGTTTGGATAGTGTAATCTTGGTACATGCATGGTTGTTGTTGCTGAATTGATGCCATATCTTGATTCATATGTGTCACATTGTTGTTCTTCAATAATATGCACAATTGTTTTTTAAATTAATTAACCTTGGAGATGGTGAATATGTTTTTAGATAATATAGATGGTTGACTGCCGAATGTACTTTGTATCCTCTTGGTTGTGTTTTAGTTGCTTGAGGATAAATAATTGTTTTAAGTTGAGAGTGTTGATGTGTGAGCAGATGCTAAAACATTTGAGGTTTTTAATTGAGAATAATTGCAAATTCTTAAGCAACTTTTGTTGTTTTTGAATATCTTCTCTTTGATAATGCAGTAAAAGCTAAGATGTAAGAGAACTAGCAATAATGGAAGTAAAAGAGTTGATTTCTGAGCAAGTATAGAGGGAAGTATAGCTGATGACTTGTCTAATAAGTTGTCAGCCTTGTGATAAGCAATCAGAGTTGCCGTCAGCCTTAGACAGAGAATGGGATTTGAAGTGAAGAAGCGACTACAATTCTGATAAGTCGTTAACTTTGTGATAAGTTATTAGAATCATCGTCAGCTGTAGACAGTGTGAGGTAGTGGGAGTACAAGTGTGATGACATTCCCTGATAATCCATTAGGTGTTTGATAAGCCGTTAGGAATGCCATCATCCCAAGGCAGAAATTATGAAAGTGGAAGAGGACCTGACGATAATTTTGATAAGTCATCAGACTCCTGATAAGTCGCTATAGTGTCATCGTCAGCCTAAAGTAGAAATCATCAAACCTGGAGAAGAAGCTGACGACATTTTTGATAAGTCCTTAGACTCTTGATGAGGCATCACACTTCGTCGTCACCTGTGCAAGAAAAAATCTATAATCTGTGATTTGTTTCCATAATTAGGCTGAAGTATTTAAGGCATAGTTTAGGTTTTTTTTGAGCATCTTGAACTTCACGTTTTCATCAAGTTTTCTCTCTAGTTTTCTCTGCAACATTACATTTTACTTTTGGAGAAATTATTGTTACTATTGTTTTAGGATTTTCTACTGTGATCAAATCTGAGAAATACTTGTTGCTATTCATCTTGCTGTAAGTTTATCTATCAAATTATGAATTCAACTTGTTGTCTTTCTTATTATATTATGAGTAGCTAAATTCCCTTAACCCGAGTTGTGGGATCTATGGGTTTGGGTTTGTAATGTAACTAAGTGTTCAAGATTCTAACGGTGGTAAAAACTTTTTGTCAATTCCATTATTTTATATTCTGACTATTGGTTGCAAACAATAGGCCTTGCTTACTAGTGATTTGCTTGAGATAAGAAATCAACCCTAGTAAGAAGCGAATTATCAACAGGGTCTTGGAAGCATCAAACTTTCATTTAATAATTAATGTTGCAACAAGATTAATTAACTTGAGATAACATCCTGTTATGAAATATAAATTCCCTAAGTTTTAAAGAATTAGGTGGTTAAATGTCTAAATAGGTTGAGAAATATTTAGACATAACTTCGACAAGGATAGTCTGCTGTTCCCACCTACCACAAGAATCTTGAACCATTACTAGCGTCTGTCAAATCCCAACACCATAGTGAACATAACTCTGCTTTCCCTTATCATATTGATTTCAAACACTGAATTAAGAAGTAATTATTTGCTACCTTTCCAAAAACCCCCATTGATAGAAAACTGTAACTATCAGTCGATGAACCCGCAAATAACTTAAATTCACACCATATTCCCTATGGGATTCGACCCCCAACCTAGTTGGGTTATATATTGACAATGATCGCTTACATTCTCGTAATAAAGGTGTAGTTTGAGCATTATCATCTTACAATTCCAAAGTTAAGCGATCCTGTTAAGGGTTGTGAAGGCTTTGTAGCTAAAAAGCAAACCGTCTATACAGATGCGTAGCTCAGTTATTGGAAAGCTATGGCATGTCAATTAAAAGCTTTGATTTCGTATGGCATGCCGCCTATATGGACGTGAATCACTGGTCTTGTTGGAAAGGTTAGTCTCTGTGTCTGTGGTGTTGATGAAAGCTTTGAATTATTAAGGTATACCGCCTCCATAGTGTTGAAACCTATTGGAAAGTTAGTCTCTATGTCTATGGTGTTTCACAATACCTTTGATTTCATATCGCATGCCACCTACATGGTCGTGAAACTACCTTTTATGGTGGAAATTTTGGGGTCTGTTGCCTAGCCGTCTGGCTGCTCTCTCTGACAGTCATCTATGCCCCCTACCTCCCTATCTATTTGGTGGCTATTATAAATAGTTTGCTAAAGTATTTTCTTCTATTGCTTCTCCCATGTCTAGACTAACCCAGAAAAAGGTTAAATTTTAGTTGTCATATTCCTATGAGAAGAGTTTTCAGGAGTTGAAGACTCGACTTACTTTCGCCCCAACCTTAACTTTGCCAGATGGCATAGATGGTTTGTAGTATATTGTGATATATCTAGGGTTTGTTTGGGTTGTGTTTTTATACAGAGAGGTAAGGTCATAGCCTATGCCTCTAGACAGCTTAAACCCGATTAAAAGAATTATCAACCCATGATCTTGAATTGGTAGCCATTGTATTTGCCTTGATAATTTAAAGGCACTATATTTATGGGGTTCGTGTTGATGTATTTACGGATCACAAGTGTTTACAGTATGTGTTCATGCAGAAAGACCTAAATTTTTGCTAGAGAAGATGGCTTAAGTTTTTGAAAGATTATGATATGAGTTTTTTATATCATCTGGGCAAGGCCAATGTAGTGGTGGATGCCCATAGTAGATTATCTATGGGTAGTATTTCCTATGTCGAAGGTGATAAGAAGGAGCAAGCCTGTGGGGTTCATCAACTTGCTAGGTTAGGAGTTCCTTGGTTAATTTAGTCGATGGTAGTATAGGGGTTTTGAATAGAGCAACATTTTCATTGATTGCTAAGGTAAAAGAAAAGAAAGACAGGGATCCTATTTTGGTTAGGTTGAAGGAGGCAGTTAGAGATTAGAAGGTGGAGGTTTTATCCCAAGGGGAGATGGTTTGCTTTATTGTTAGTGCAGGTTGTGTGTTCCATTTGTTGATTGTTTGAAACAACGAATATTAGCAGAAGTGAATAGTGTACGGTATTCTATTCACCCAGGAGCTACTAAGATGTACCGTGACTTGTGGGAAGTCTATTGGTGGAGTGGTATGAAGAAAGATATTGTAGAGTTTATGGCTAAGTGTTCAAACTTTCAGCAAGTTAAGGTTGAGCACCAAAGGCCTAGTGGTACACTTCAGGAGTTCAGCATCCCCACTTAGAAGTGGGAGGTAGTGAATATGGATTTTGTGATAGGATTGCCTCGTTCTCGTCATCACCATGATTCTATTTGGGTCATTGTAGATAGAATGACTAAGTCATCCTATTTCATTCCAATTCATACTTCATATTCAACTGAGGATTATGCTAGACTCCCTCTTATTGTGATGGGGTCCACGACACATTGGTCTCTCCCCCAGAGCAAGAGATGCGGTGCATTGGTTACTCCCTTGTAGTAAGGGATGCAATGCGTTGGTGTCATACGTCTAGCTTCTTGATCAAAGTGATCAAGGGGCAATTGAGTATTTTTCCCTCAACCTAAGTCGTCCATAACATAATTGGGGACATTCATAGGGGCATTATTTGACCTTTTCTTTCAAAATTACTCATTAGAAACCCTCTTCCTTCCCAAGAATAAAATCCAAGATACCTTTGCCAAGAATCCAAGAGTTCAAACTTCCAAGTTCAAGCAATCTTCAAGAATCTAGCTATTGAGGTATGTGGGTTTTTGAACAAGGTTAACCTTTCAACCTTGTGCCCAAATGTATGATTTTCTAGTTAAATTTGCATGTTTTAAGTTAGGGTTCATTCCCAAATCCTCATGTATTTAAAGCATAGCAATAACATGTGATTTAAGGGACTAAAGAGCATAAGAGTTTTACTTCTTCATGTTTTCAACAAGTTTGATGTTTTATCATGAATTTCATTATTTTGATGAGAAATTGCTATTCTCTTAGGTTTAATATGTTCCCATGCTTAAACTCATGCATAATACTCATGAATTTAACTATCCAATGTTTTGGGTCTCTGAACCATGACTTCATATTACTGCTTTAAGAGTTGTTATCATATTTTTGAAAATATTTAGTGCTGGCAGGTAATGAACACCCGATACCTATGTTTTTACTTGTTATTTCAAACTTTTCAAATACTAGTGAGCCAAACCAGGATTTTATTACTACATTCAAGTTCAAGTTGATCCTTGTTAGTATGGTACCATGTTATGTTGAACCATGAATAACACTAGTGTCATTCAGTTGGAGTAGGATTTAGCACCGAGAGGAAGTATAGGTTCAGCGAATCCTACTTCCTAAAAACTATGTGCTCCTATTAGATTTAAGGACCCACCAAAGAGCGTTTCCCCTTTTTGTCATAATTGGTCTCAGTATAGTGATCACTCCAGTTCTGGTTCAACTCCAATGGCAAGGATGGAACAACTCTTCTCAACGTGGGTCAGACGATGGAATCCATGGAAATATCCATGGTTTACGTTAGTTACATGATAGCTCCCATAGTTTCAGTCGATGTTGACATTCTATTTCAATTCAATTTTACTAGACCAAGTCATCAGTTTTTAGTATTTATTTAGTCAGTTATACAAACTATACCAGTTATTCAGCTAATGTCAGTGTATTAAAATACTTCATCTTGCATATTTAGTTTTATATGTTCATATAATTACATTCTGTTACTGCATATATTTTAGTTATTCCTTACCTCACATACCAGTACATTCAAAGCATTGATTGCATACCTTTATCTTGCTCTATGTTGCCTTATAACATTGGTTTAGACGTACAATTACTCGATCATTCTTAGAAAACACAGCAGTTCTCCGCGACAGAGTGGTGAGTCCTCATCCATTGAGGATGCGATATGTTATATTATTCATTTCAGCATTTTATTATGATTCAATTAGTTGGACTTCGTTGAATGTTTTTCCCATAAACTCCTCATGATTCTTAGAGGCTTTCAGAGCGTAAGATAGTCATTTAGTTTTTTAGTTATTATAAGTTGTTTTAGATAGATAGTTTAGTTTCAAGTGTTTATCAGATACTTGAACATGTCTTTTATATGTTTCTGTATTTAAAATAACAGTACTGTATTGGTTAATCTTCCGTGCATGTTGTTTTGCTTTCATTTTATTTTGTGCTCATAGCATATACTAGACCATGGGTTAGCTTGGGGTCGCTTATGGCCTTAAGCATCATGTCGCGACTAAGGGTAGCCTCTAGTCATGAGATTTATTCTGAATCGATACCCATGCATGTATTGCTTTATATTAAATATAATAGTTTTCTTAACGGGGAACATGTTAGGATCCCACCTAGATTATTGCTACTTACTCCAAAAGAGGAGTAGTAATTAGGAAAAGATAAAAACAATAGTAATTTGGAATTTAGTTGTTGATCCACGCTTCTAGGTTTTATCTTAGTAAGATGGTTAGGTTTTATGTAATAACTAGCGACTCAAAAGGTAATAGTTAACTAGGATCAAGATAAGGTTAGTAAGGCCACATCCTCATACTCAAAAGGTAAAGGGTGAAATCCTTCTACTCATCCAAAAGACTATGGAAGGTACATAACTTATTGATTCTACAAGGTACCGGGCTGGTTCAACAAAGTACAATAATCCTACAGAGTTGGGAAGCTAGGGGGAACACAATCCTAGTGTCTACTTACAACTGATTATAACCGAAGTTGATATTCGTTACTAGTTCAACATTCACACTCAAAAGCCCCTATTTAATTTTCTAGTTCTGTCCATTAATTACATTAACTGAGAGCCATGAATCCACATATTCCCTTGGGATTTTACCCAAGCTTTGTTGGGTTACTATATTTGGTAGATCGTGTTATCTACTAAGATGAGGTGTAGCTTAGACATCACAAAATTTTGGTGCCATTGCTGGGGAATATGGTGTTGTATTGTGAATAGAAGTTGTTGCTGTTTTTGGATCTTTTTGTTTTTATTCTTAGCTGGGTATACGCTGGTGTATTCCTAGCAAATAGAGTAGAGACAATCCCTTACTCCCGCTGAATTTGATTCTAGAGAGGATCCTTTAAACACCTAGTAGAATGACAGAGCCGAACAGAGACAATATTCTTGAAAGAGTTCGTGATGTTGTAATTGCTCCTCCTCCTTAAGGAGTACATGATATTATTGATCGATAGACCAATCAACTTTTAGATTAAGTGGAGAATGAGATGAGGGCAAAAAAGAAGCTTAGTAGGTAGCTCAAGAGGCAGAGCTAGTTGATCAGAGTCAGGCAGTAAACCACCAAGCAACACTCAGTGGAAATCAGAATAGATTTTGATATGGCCAAGACCATATGACCAGATAGTAGCTGATGACTCATTAGCACAAGATATTGTGTTGCTAAGATTTGATCTATGAGTATTAGCAAAGCAGCTTGTAGTAGCAATTCGAGAAAGTAAATACAGTAGCAGCACAGGGGCCAGCTTTCAAAGCTTATGAGTCAGAACTAGAGGAGGAAGCAAATTATTTGGATCGTCAGTTGGCAAGTTTTTAAGCCTAAGGAAAAGGTAACCAATGTCGGAACTATAATAAAAGATATAGAGATTGTAGTACTGAGCGAGATGGTGAATGGAGAAAGAAAGATGACTATAGAAAGAAGGGAAATATACAGAGACTGTAGTAGAGAGTGAGATAGTGATTAGAGAAAGAAGGATGACTATAGAAAGAAGAGGGATAAGTATATTCCACCTGGTAGAAGATATACAAAATAAAAAATAGAAGAAATGCTGACCAAGCTGGTGAAGGGTTAAGAAAAATAGGAGAACAACCTTAAGGAGATTAAGGTTGACTCTTTAGGGTTGACACAGAAGGTGGAGTTTTATTGTAATACCCCGATCGTTCCTTAAGCTTAAATTCGCCTTTTATATGAATATGGTTAACTTCTAAAGTGATCGATGTTTATACCATATTGTATTTCTCTAATTTCTAATATTTGTCATGTAGAGCATTAAATAAGCTTTTCATCGATACCAAATTCGCCCAAATCCGACACTCGGGTGAAGAGTTAGAGCCATTTTAGTGAGATAGTGTGCTACCTGACACTTTAGTGCGTCGTTAAGCCAACCAAAATGGCAATTGTTATTTTCCAGCGAGTCTCCATGATATTCACCGCATCGCGCCAAGGCTCAATATCAGGATTGTCAAATTGCAGTGCACCAACGCGATTCTACCACGTCGTGGTATCTTTCCAGGTCACTACCAAGGTGGCAAATGCGACCACCGTATCGCGCCACTGAGCAGTTTTCCAATTGTCAAAATCCAGTGAAGGTCTGCAATCATGGCGCGTCATGCCAGGACCAAAAATTGGGCTGTAGTTCTAGAATTTTCTCAAGGGTATTTTGGTCTTTCCACCCATCCTTACCCACTATATATATCCAAATAGAGGAGAAAATCCTCATTTTCCTTTTCTATTCCATCCAAAAGGTAGGGTTTCTCTCCAAAATCCAATCAAATTCTTGTCTAAATATCTCAAAATTGAGCCGTATATCTCAAAATTGAGCCGTAGTTTTCGTAAATTAGTTCAAGATTCCAAACTTCCAAGTCAAGAACATCAAGAATCCTAACTCAAGAAGTGGGGAAAGAAGTCTATAGCAAGTTTATTAATTCAGAATTATAATCAAGGTATGTGGGGCTTGAACAAGAATATCCCTTCATTCTTGTGCCCAAAGAATTGATTTTACTATTGGAATTTCATGATTTTGCAAGTGGGTTTATACCCAAAGTACCTTATCATTGATTTATGAGAATTGAGCTATTTCAAGATTGATATATACGACTATTTCATTGTTTTATTTCTTAAATTGGGAATTTATGCTATGAATTGTACATTGCTACTATGAATTGATGATTTCTAAGTGATAAATGATAAGAGTCATGATTTTAAGCTTTTTCATGAGAAGTTAATTATTGAATATATATATTGATATTGAGCTTGAGAATCAAGAATGAGTCCTATGACGTTTTCTCAAATCTTTTGATACTTGGTATAATTTGATAATCAAGTGTACTTGATGTTTAGAAAAACAATTTGAGTTTGAGTCGAGTTAGAAATCCACAAGCTATTTATGCTTTACAGATGAGATATATTTATATTTTGGTTTTCATGATAGACCCTTGAGTTGATTGAGGTGGATTTTCCTAATGCGTTCTGAGCTGAGTCTTGGAGGAGTATTTAGCACCAAACCGGAAGTGTGGGTTTAGTTCATCCTACTTCCCCAGAACTACGTGCCACCGTAGGATTAAGATCTAAGGGCCAAAGTGCCGAGTTTGTGATCATAGAGATGAGTTTGAGGTTATACTCCCTGGTAAGAGTATAACGCTCCCGCCAATATGGGGTTTCTTCCTTAGGAGGGAAAAATGTTGGACTCCATGTGGCTCACATGGTTTATATCGGTTATAAGAAACTCCCAAGTCCATAATAGTCTAAGTTTCTTGAGTTACCGAGTCACTCTAAGTCATGAGTCAAAGAGTTTGAGTTGAGTCCATTGATTTATGAGATTTATGAAGCATGTGTTATTATTGATGATTAATGAAAATTATGTTTCAGGAAATTCAATCGAAGAGAGTCATTATTGTCAGCGTGTATGATTTAATTTTACATTTATGATATTATTTAAAAATATTGCATGCACCCCCACATACTCAGTACATTCCCAAGTACTGATTCCTATACTCTTCTGTGTTCTATATTTTCTCATGATGTAGGTTCGGGTGCTCAGTCTTAGCAGCGATAGTGATCTTTGAGTACCTTCATCTATATTTCTGCAGTTGGTGAGTCCTCATAGTTCGAGGACCTATGTCCCTGATTTTTCCTTGTTAGTAGATGGTTGTTTCTTTTTAGTTTAGTACAAGTCAGTTGGGGATCTATACCAATGGCTCCTCAGTCTTATGTAGTAGAGGCTTTTGTCAGACTAGAGTACCAATATGTACAAAAATTTTAGTATTTTGATTATACAGGCCAGTACTTCGTCATATTCCAGTATGTTCATGACATGATTATTCTTCCTTGTTTTAGCTTGATTATTGTCATAGTGAGTTCTAAAAGTGATGACAGGTTGGGAGGGTTAGCTTGGGGCCACGTGTGGACTTAAGCACTGTGTGACGTCTCGGGATAGGTTCTTGGGGTGTTACAAGCTTGGTATCAGAGCCTAAGGTTCAAAGAGTCCTAGGGAGTATAATAAGACACATTACGTAGAATCTTGATCATCGGTTTGTAGAGCGCCACATCTATGAACAAGAGGCTATGACATGTTTTAGGAAAAGTTGGTTCCTTCTTTCAAAAGTCCATCGTGCTTATGACTGTTTCTCTCTGCTATTAATTCATGCTCTATTATGATAGAAAATGCCTCCTCGTAGAGCTTGCAGAAATAATGAATGACCTCAACCTATTTATCCTTTAGGTGAGACAGTGTCCCACATTGAATTCTAGGCAGCTTTTTAAGTGCTAGCCCAGGCGGTTACCGCCAATTTTCAGACCCGTGCAGAAGTTATAGTTCTACCTCCGCAAGAAGGTAATTCAAAGGTAGCTTGGGTTCTTGACTTTATGTGGATGAATCTGCCAGAGTTTTATGGGTTAAAGATAGGTGAGGACCCACAGATGTATCTTGATGAGGTGAAAAAGATCACCCAAATTATGCATGTAATGGAGAAAGAGAGTATGGAGCTAGCTTCCTATCACTTGAAAGATATTGCTTATGATTGGGTGGAGATATGGAGAAAGAGTAGAAGGGAAGATGCCGCTCCCATGACTTGGCAGTTATTCCAGGATGTGTTCTTAGACAAATTCTTTCCCCCGGAGCTGAGGGAAGAAAAATTAGAAGAATTTATGAACTTGAGATAGGGCTCCATGATAGTTAATGAGTATTGTCATAAGTTCAACCAGTTATCTAAGTATACTCCCGGTATGATGTCTGATCAGTGTGAGTAAGTTTTTAGCTGGTGTGTCTGGTTATGTTGTGAAAGAATGTAGATCTGCTATGCTTAATAGGGACATGGGCCTTTCTAGACTAATGATACATGCTCAGTAGATTGAAATGGACAAGGTGAAGGAGAAAGAAAGAGTAAGGGCAAATAAGAGAGTTAGATTAGAGCAACAGGGGAATGGTCAGACTAGATTTTTTGGAGGGAATTGCCCTCAGTCCTAGAACCATTCACTTGTGCCAATGCCTTCATCAGCTAGTGCTCCCGTATTTAGAATCAGGAAGGAGCAGTGTAATAGGTCTACTATGTCCAGGTCCCAGGATAGTGTGAGTAACAAACCTCATCCTTCCTCATATCTGAAGTGTGGTAAGGACCATCCTGGTGATTGCTTAGTCAATCGAAAGGGTTGTTTTGGTTGCGGTAAGTTGGGCCACAGATTTAGGGATTGCTCGTATGCCAGACAAGAGAGTCGAAATGATCGTCCTCAGAGTTAGGCCATTAGTGATCCGGCCCCTTTAGCTCGTCCTACTCCTTCTCAGGGTGCCTCATCTAGTACTGCTGGCGATCAGTCCCAGAATCACTTCTATGCTATACCACCCCACCAGGAGTAGGAGAATTCACCAGATATTATTACTGGTATGCTCCGTGTATTTCATTTTGATGTGTATGTGTTGATGGACCCTGGGTCAAGTCTTTCTTATGTGACTCTGTTGGTGGCTGTGAATTTTGAGATCAGTGCTGAAAAAATTCCTGAGCCTTTTCTAGTTCTACCCTAGTAGGTGAATCTGTTATTGCTAAGCAAGTGTATAAGAAGTGTCATATCACTGTCCTTAACAGAGTCATGTTTGCAGACTTGATTCAGCTTAACATGGTTGCTTTTTACATTATTCTGGGTATGGATTGGCTTCACTCTTGTTATGCGTCTATAGACTGTCGTACCCATGTAGTCAAGTTTCAGTTTCCCAATGAGCCAATTTTTGAGTGGTCCAGAAATTCTGTAGCTCCCAAGAGTTATTTTATATCCTACCTTCAAGCCAGGAAATTGATTTCCAAGGGTTGTATCTATCATTTGGTTCGAGTTAAAGACACTAAGTCCGAGACTCCGACTATTCAGTCTATTAGTGTTGTCAATGAATTTCTTGATGTTTTCCCAGAAGATCTCCCAGGGGTTCCTCCTGATAAAGAGATATAATTTGGGATTGATCTTCTTCCCGATACTCAGCCTATTTCTATTCCTCCGTATCTTATAGCCCCTGCAGAACTTAAGGAGTTGAAAGAGCAACTCAAAGATCTTCTTGATAAGGGTTTCATAAGGCCCAGTGAATCTTCTTGGGGCGCACCCATTCTATTCGTGCGAAATAAAGATGGTTCATTGCGTATGTGCATTGACTATCATCAGTTCAACAAGGTCAAAGTCAAAAACAAATATCCTCTTCCTAGAATTGATGACCTGTTTGATCAGTTGCAAGGTGCCAGTTATTTCTCGAAAATAGATTTGAGATCCGGTTTCACCAACATAAATTCAGAGAGTGTAATATTCCAAAGATAGCTTTTTGCACCCGTTATGGTCATTTTGAATTCCTGTTCATGTCCTTCGGGCAAACTAATGCCCCAACAGCTTTTATGGACCTCATGAATTGGGTGTTCAAATAGTACCTGGATATGTTTGTTACATTTTTCATAGATGATATTCTTGTGTACACCCAAAATAAGACCGATCATGCAGATCATCTCCAAATCGTCTTACAAACCCTTAAAGATCATCAGTTGTTTGCCAAATTTAGCAAGTGTAAATTTTGGCTAAGGTTAATTGCCTTTATAGGTTATATTGTTTCTTCTGAAGGTATTCGAGTTGATCCTCAAAAGGTAGAAGCTGTGAAAAATTAGCGTAGACCTATATCTCCATCCGACATTAGGATTTTCTTGGGTCTAGCTGGTTACTATCATCATTTTCTTAAAGGTTTCTCCTCCATTGCGTCTCCTTTGACCCGGTTAACCCAAAAGAAAGTTAAATTCCAGTGGTCAGATTCTTACGAGAAGAGTTTTTAGGAGTTGAAGACTCGACTCACTTCAGCCTCTGTGTTGACCCTTCGTTACGGTGTAGATGATTTTATGGTGTATAGTAATGCCTCTAGAGTTGGTTTGGGTTGTGTGTTGATGCAAAAAGGTAAGGTTATAGCCTATGCCTCCAGGCAGTTGAAACTACATTAGAATAATTACCCGACCCATGACCTTGAGTTAGCTGCAGTGGGTTTTGCCTTAAAAAATTGGAGATACTACTTGTACGGTGTTTATGTTGATGTCTTTATGGATCACAAAAGTTTATAGTATGTGTTTACTCAGAGAGAGCTGAACCTGCAGTATAGTCAATGGTTAGAATTATTGAAGGATTATGATATGAGCGTGTTGTATCATTTGGGCAAGGCCAATGTAGTGGCAGATGCCCTTAGAAAATCATCCATGGGCAGTGTAGCGCATATAGAGGAAGATAAGAAGGAGTTAGCCCACTAAGTGCATCGTCTGGATAGGTTGGGTGTTAGATTGCTTGATTCAGCTGAGGGTAATATTTGGGTTTGGGGTAGTTCCGAATCCTCCCTAGTTTCAGAAGTGAAGGAGAAATAGGATATGGATTCTCGTTTGGTCGAACTGAAAGGGTCAATCAAAGACCAAAAGGTGGAGGTTTTCTCCCAAGGGGAAGATGATGTATTAAGATTTCAAAATAGATTGTGTGTTTCGGATGTTGATGATTTGAGGTAGAGGATTATGGCTGAGGCGCATGGCGCGCGGTATTTTATTCATCCCAGTGCTAACAAGATGTATCATGATTTGTGGGAAATTTATTGGTGGAATGGTATGAAGAGGGATATAGTGAAGTTTGTAGAGAAGTGTGCAACTTGCCAACAGGTGAAGATAGAGCACCAGAATCCCGGTGGTATGATGCAAGAATTTAGCATTCCTACTTGGAAGTAGGAAGTGGTGAACATGGATTTCATGATCGATTTACCTCTCTCTCATTATTATCATGATTCTATTTGGGTCGTTGTAGACAGGTTGACTAAGTCAGCATATTTCCTGCCAGTACATACATCTTTTACCGTCGAGGACTATGCTAAGTTGTACATCAGAGTGTTAGTCAGGTTGCATGGAGTTTTGTTGGCTATCATCTCCGAAAGAGGTACTCAATTTACTTCTCAGTTTTGGAGAGCCTTTCAGAAGGGTCTTGGCACCCAAGTTCGTCTTAGCTCTACTTTTCATCCACAGACGGACGGTCAGGCTGAGAGGATCATCTAAACCTTGGAGGATGTGTTGAGGGCATGTGTTCTTGACTTCAAAGGAAGTTGGGATGAACATTTGCCATTAATTGAATTCGCTTATAACAACAGTTTTCATGCTAGCATTAGAATAGATCCATTTGAGGCTTTATATAGAAGGTGATGTAAATCACCCATAGGTTGGTTTGAAGTGGGTGAGGCTACTGTGATTGGACCTGATGTGGTGTTCAAGGCCATGAAGAAAGTTAAGTTGATTCGGGAAAGGTTAAAGACAACCCAGAGTCATCAGAAGTCGTATGCAGATGTGAGAAAAAGAGCTCTTGAGTTTAAAGTTGATTTAGTGTACTTAAAAATTTCTCCCATGAAAGGGGTAAAAAGATTTGGTAAGAAAGGAAAGCTTAGTCCTCGATATGTTGGCCCTTATAGAGTTTTTAATCATGTTGAGAAAGCAGCTTATGAGACTGAGTTCCTGCAGAGTTGTCAGCTGTCCACCCTGTATTTCACATTTTTATGCTCAAGAAGCATATTGGTGATTCTGTTCTGGTTGAACCATCAGAAAGCTTTGATGTTTGGGACAATATTTCTTATGATAAAGTTTCGGTCGAGATTCTAGATCATCAAGTCCGTAGACTAAGGAACAAGGAAGTTCCCTTAGTTAAAGTTCTATGGCAAAATCAATCTGTTGAGGGTGCTACTTGGGAAACAGAAGCAGATACACGAGGTAAGTACCTCCATCTCTTCTCTGCGAGTTCAAAACAAGCCGAAGGTACTATTCTTCTTTAATACAGTTCCCTACTAATCCAGCGTATTCAGCTATATAGATATCTATTCTATAAGCCGGTTGAGTGATATTGTTCCTATAAAGTGTTTCCAATTTCTTCTTCGATCTTGAGCCTAACTAGCAACATTCAAGGATGAATGTTTCTAATGGGGAGATATTGTAATACCCCGATCATTCCTTAAGCCTAAATTTGCCTTTTAAGTGAATATGGTTGACTTCTAAAGTGATTGATATTTATACTGTGTCGTATTTCTCTAATTTCTACTTTTTGTCATGTAGAGCATTGAATAAGATTTCCATCGATACCAAATTTTCCAAAATTTGACACTCAGGTAAAGAGTTAGAGATATTTTAGCGATACAGTGTGCCACCTGGCACTTTAGCACATCACAAAGCCAGCCAAAATAGCAATTATCCTTTTTCCAGTGAGTCTCTGTGATATTCACCGCGTCGTACCAAGGCTCAATATTAGGATTGTCAAATTCCAGTTCACCAATGTGATTCCACCGCATCGCGGTGCCCTTCCAGGTCACGACCAAGGTGGCAAATGCAACTTCACCGCATCGCGCCACTGAGCAGTTTCCCAATTGTCAAAATCTAGTGAAGGTCTACGATCATAGCGCGTCATGCCAAGACCAAAAACCGGGCTCCAGTTCTAGAATTTGCTCAAGGGTATTTTGGTCTTTCCATCCGTCATTACCTACTATATATGTACAGATAGAGGAGAAAATCCTTATTTTCCTCTTCCATTCCATCCAAAGCTAGGGTTTTTCTCCAAAATCCAATCTAATTCTTGTCTAAATATCTCAAAATCGAGCCGTAGTTTTTGCAAATTAGTTCAAGATTCAAAACCTCCAAGTCAAGAACATCAAGAATCCTCACTCAAGAAGTGGGGAAAAAAGTCTATAGCAAGTTTATTCATTCCAAATTATAATCAAGGTATGTGGGGCTTGAACAAGAATATCCCTTCATCTTGTGCCCAAAGAATTGATTTTACTATTGGAATTTCATGATTTTACAAGTGGGTTTATACCCAAAGTACCTTATCATTGATTTATGAGAATTGAGCTATTTCAAGATTGATATACATGACTATTTCATTGTTTTATTTCTTAAATTGGGAATTTATGCTATGAATTGTATATTGTTACTATGAATTGATGATTTCTAAGTGATAAATGATAAGAGTCATGATTTTAAGCTTTTCCATGAGAAGTTAATTATTGAATATATATATTGATATTGAGCTTGAGAATCAAGAATGAGTCCTATGATGTTTTCTCGAAGCTTTTGATACTTGGTATGATTTGATAATCAAGTGTACTTGATGTTGAGAAAAACTATTTGAGTTTGAGTCGAGTTAGGAATCTACAAGCTGTTTATGCTTTACAGATGAGATATATTTATATTTTGGTCTTCATGATAGACCCTTGAGTTGATTGAGGTGAATTTTCTAACGCGTTCTGAGCTGAGTCTCAGAGAAGTAATTAGGACCGAGAGGGAAGTGTGGGTTCAGAGCATCCTACTTCCCCAGAACTACGTGCCACCGTAGGATTGAGATTTGAGGGTCAAAGTGCCGAGTTTGTGATCACAGAGATGAGCTTGAGGTTATACTCCCTGACAAGAGTATAATGCTCCCGCCAATGTGGAGTTCCTTCCTTAGGAGGGCAAAACATTGGACACCATGCAGCTCACATGGTGTATGTCGGTTATAAGAAACTCCCAAGTCCATAATAGTCTAAATTTCTTGAGTTATCGAGTCACTCTAAGTCATGAGTCAAAGAGTTTGAGTTGACTCTAATGATTTATGAGATTTATGAAGTATGTGTTATTATTGATGATTTATGAAAAATTATGTTTTAGGAAATTCAAGCGAAGAGAGTCATTATTGTCAGCATGCATGATTTTATTTTACATTTATGATATTATTTAAAAATATTGAATGCACCCCCACATACTCAGTACATTCCCAAGTACTGATTTCTATACTCTTCTATGTTCTATATTTCCTCATGATGTAGGTTCGGGTGCTTAGTCTTAGCAGCGATAGTGATCTTTGTGTACCTTCATCTACATTTCTGCAGTTGGTGAGTCCTCATGGTTCGAGGACCTATGTCCCTGATTTTTCCTTGTTAGTAGATGGTTGTTTCTTTTTAGTTCAGTACAAGTCAGTTGGGGATCTATACCAATGGCTCCTCAGTCTTATGTAGTAGAGGCTTTTGTCAAACTAGAGTACCAATATGTACAAAAATTTCAGTATTTTGATTGTACAGGCCAGTACTTCGTCATATTCCAGTATGTTCATGACATGATTTTTCTTCCTTATTTTATCTTTATTATTGTCATAGTGAGTTCTAAAAGTGATGATAGGTTGGGAGGGCTATCTTAGGGCCACGTGTGGCCTTAAGCACCGTATGACATCTGAAGATAGGTTCTTGGGGCGATACACTTATGCCACTGCTATTAAGCAGTTGGAGCACCAGTTTGGGAAAATGTCTGATATGATCAAATAAAAACAACCTGTTACTCTTCCAAGTGAGAAAGTTCAGAGTCCACCAGCTATAAGTCATTATCTAGCTATCACCACTAATTGTGGTGCCACTACTATTGATCCCCATATACCTACTATTGAGGAATTGAAGATTGACAACACTGAGAGCGATGAGATACCTTAGGCTGAGTCTACAAAGATGACATGGGGTGATGATGATTTTGAGTATGATAGTAGTGAGGATTAGGTCATTGAGAACAATGATCATGTGTACCCTTATCGTGCGGCCCCTTCCTTTTTATTAGTAGAAAAGAAGGAGGACCCTAGAGTAGTCACTATTCCATGTTTTATTGGTCCTTTCAATGTCATGCAGGCTTTATGTGACTTGGGATCAGGAGTAAATCAGATTTCACTGGTTGTGTACAAGCTGTTGAGGATGGGGGAACTCAAACCTACGTCCATAAATCTGTTGATGGCTGACTCATCTAAGAAAAAACCGATAGGTGTTTTGTGTGACGTAGAAGTAAGGGTGGAATCCCTTATGTTTCCCACTAATTTCATGGTTCTTGATTGTGAGGTGATTTTTAAGCCCCTATTATATTGGGTAGACCCTTTCTACCCACTAGTAGGCTATTGATTGATATGGACTTGGGGGAGATTACCTTCAAAATGAATGATGAGAAAGTACTATTTGATTTGTATATGACAGTGCAATAGCCAGACGATATGTGAGTAGTATCTATAATAGACACTATTAATGAGGATGTTATTGCAGAGGCTAGTATACCAAATGCACCCGGTGCTGATGAAAGATGTGTGGAAGTCCAGTTTGCAGAGATTGAGATACCGAATGTAGGAAATATAAAGGAAAATGTAGATATCTTGCGAGCATAGGTGTGCTCTTTCACTGAGAGCCTTATATTATCCATCCCTCTAGTTGTATCCCCAATTACTCAGCCATCACCTTCGTGTGGTCCCAGATACTTTTATTTATTCACGAAGAATGATGTAGCGGTACTTATAGTTGGGACCGAAAGAGGACGAGTAGGGAATTGAAGAATCTAGATAGGCCATATAAGCAAGCCATGAAAAAGGCCACCCACGATTATACGGAGACTGCAATTATTGATAGGCAGAGGCGTGCTGAGATAGTTGAGGATGCATCTTCTCATAGTGCACTGCCACCACCATGGCCTCCGCGAGTGGATATAACCCTATCTGGGGAAGAACTGGTCCGTCTAGGATAATTTGTGTTCCTATTATGTTTTGTTTCATATTTTGATATATTCTGTGTAATTAGGAGATCTTTAAGTATTTAGGGCAGTAGTCATGTTTTTCATTAATTTTTGAGAAAAAATGACACCCCTCCAATAATTGTGTTTTAGAATTATGTAAATGTATATATGTGTGAACATTGTGGATCTTATTATGGCATTACGATTAGGGACATGATAATTATTGCTAACAATTGCATAAACCAGATAGGTAGTAGCTTATGGTGCGACTATGTGCCAATGTGTGTAAGACACTACTAGTTCCCTTTGTGTGTTGAATTCAAAACTTTCCCGATTAGTTTTTCCGAAGTCGTAAGATAGTCAGTTAGGAAAGGACCATGACCCGTTTTTTATTTCATTCCACTTTTAGCCTAAATGACCTTCCATGTGTGAGTTTTATCCCTTGATCCCTGTTTTGAGCCTTATAGCCTATTTTTCTTATTTCACCTATGCACCTTAACTCAGGCAAAATACCTAAGTTGAGTGTTGCTATCATAGGGGTACGTAGTATAAAATGGGTATGTAGAAGCGTAAAATAAGAGAAAAAGTTAGTAGGGCTAGGTATAGTAGAAAAAGAAAAGAAAAAGAAAGAGAAAAAGAAAAAGAAAAGAAAAATTGTGAAAAAAATGAAAAAGAAAGAATAAAAGACCTCACCAAACCTGAATGTGCAATAAAAAATAAAAAGAGAGAAATAAGGGTGAAATAAAACAGAAATTGGCTAGTAAGTCTCATAAAAAGGGAGAAATAAGGGTGGAATAAAAAGAAAATTGGCTAGTAAGTGACACCCCAAGGTTAGTGTAGTGCCAAGGAGGATTAGTCACTTGATATGTACATATGTACCATAGCAGCCCTCAAGCCTACATTACAAGTTGAAAAAAGTCTTATAGTAATTCTAACTTGACTGTCTAAATGCTAAGGTAAAGAAAATAAGGGCAAGCCTATGGTATTTGACATGCATTGATTGGAACTTCTTTTTTGAGGGTGAGTGTCTCATGACTGTCCCTGCACTGACATGACTTATTTTATATGAGTTAGTGGTTCATCTTTGTTGTGAGGTCACATGAGTCATATTTCTAGCTATTTGTTGTTTCAGGTCATGTAACTTGTACATATGCATGTTTGTCTATTGCTAATATAATTGTCATACCTTAATCCCATTATGTCACATTGTTGTGCTTCATATTCATACATAGTTGGTTTTGAAAAGTGAGATTGAAGGGGTTGTTGTGTTCTGAGCTTAAAGTGTTGAATGACTACCTTGAATAGCTTAGATTCTCCTAGTTAAGCATCATTTTTGTTTTGTTTCCAAGGAAATAAAAACATTTTAAGTTGAGGGTGTTGATGTGCAATAGAAATATAGCACTTTTGATACTTAAAACGAGGAAAATATGCAAGTTTCTGAGGTTGTTTTGTTAGATATGATGCGTTTTGGGTATGTTTTGCAGGAGATTAGGTTTTGGATGCTAAGTTCGTGAAAAAGATGTTCTTGGCTATTTATTGGAGCAATTATGGATGTTAGGGACACTTTTCAGCATTTTCATGATCTAAGCATGTTCAGGACTTGAAGAAGAGATGAAAAGACGACTCCCAAAACTTGCTAAGTCAACGTGTGGACTGTAAGTAGCACTTATGGAACGCATGTGGGCAAAGAAAGTACCAGAAGTCCAAAATCCCGAGAGCTGACTTGCAAGAAAAATTTATTCTGGCACTTAGGCCCGGCACTTGCGCCCACCCCTGCAGGCTGCAAGTGCTACTTGCGCCCAAGGTCATGGTGCAAGTGCAAACCATAAGTGGCCACTGACCATGTTTTCTCCTATTTTGATTCGATCTTTGGTTTTATGGTTTCCTCATGTACTATAAATACCCTTTATGTGTTTTTAGTAGGAAATATGCATTTTTGATAGTCACAAACATATTTTGATTCCAAGATTTGATTTTGATCTTGGGATTCTCTTGTATTGACTTTGATTTATTAATTTAATTACAATTGTGGGTTTTCTACTTTTTATTATTGTGATTTCATCTACGCTTTTGATTATGAATGTTGTGTATTTCTTCACAAGCATGAGCGGCTAAAAACCCATAGCTAGGGTTGTGGAAACCGGGGCAGATTAACAAAGTAGGGAAAGTGCTATTATTGTTTTGAACCAATACCCATGCATGTATTTCTTTCTTTATAATATAATAGTTTTTTTAATGGGTTCACACATTAGGATCCCACCTAGATTATTGCTACTTACTCCAAAAGAGGATTAGTAACTAGGAAAAGATAAAGACAACAATAAATTGGAGTTTAGCTGTTGATCCACACTTTTAGGTTTTATCTTAGTAAGATGGTTAGGTTTCATCTAATAAACTAGAGACTCAAAAGGTAATAGTTAAATAGGATCAAGATAAGGGTTAGTAAGATGATATCCTCAGACTCAAAACGTAAAGGGTGACATCCTTCTACTCATTGAAAATACTGTAGAAGGTACATAACTTATTGATTCTGCATGCAAGGTGTTGGTTGGTTCAACACAACACGATAAGCCTATGGAATTGAGAAGCCAGGGGGAACACAATACTAGTGTTAACTTATGACTGATTACAACCAAAGTTGATATTCGTTACTAGTTCGAAATTGACACTCAAAACAACCCATTTACATTTCCAGTTTCGCCCGTTGATTACAACAACTGAGATCCCTAAATCCACATATTTCCTTGGGATTTGACCCCAACCTTTGTCGGGTTACTATATTTGGTAGCATCCATATTATCTTCTAAGAGAAGGTGCACCTTAGACATCACTACTTATGCAGATTAATGATGATGTGGGTCAATGAAAGGTTATTGCATTCGATATTGGGGGAGATCGTATTATGCGGTATAAAGGTAGATTGTGTGTGTCTAATATTGATGGGCTGCGGAAAGGATTTTATGTCATGAACCAAACCAGGGCCTGGCTATGATGAGTATCTTAAGTCCCACATGGACCGGAGATCGCCCCCTCTACCTAACCTAACCAACATATCAACCACAAGTGCCGGGATGAAATCCGAACATATAACAAGATATTTAAAATAAGACTATCAATAGCTTATGTAATGTTTAAATCATTTGTCACCACAATACACTAAACCAACACACCCAAGTCCATAGTAATTTACGAAGCCTCTACAATCCAAAGTCAGTAGAATATCAGGACATGCCCCCAACAATAGCCAAACACCAAGTCTAACAATGTCTATGACAAATAGTAAAAGACCATAAAATATATGCCTTCCGAACTAGGAAAGCTCACCACTTCAATGTAAACTCACATACCACTCGAACCTCTGGTCACTGCGCTGAAAAAGAAAAAGAAGCTCTGGTCCCTGTATCGCGTTGGGATCTAGGTCCAATGATGGTTAGCGGATGAACGCTAGCATGTAACTCAGGGATAAATGAATAAAATAATCCCTTTATTCAAAACTGAGTCAAATCGTCATATGCAATCACATGTACATATATTTATATATAGTGACGGGATAGGGAACACGGATTAGCATGAACTTTAAAAACATTAACCTAGGCTGTGTAGAGTAACCATCATAAACAAGGCACCCATAGGCTATATGGGTCTAGATCTCCCCTAGCTGGAAGGGCCTTAGTGCATGTAGCCGCACGAACCAGAGAATATCCATATCCGATCATATAAATGCCCGCACCGACTAGTGTAGTTTCCAGTGTTAGTCCTTCAGACTCCACTTTCATGGCCTGACTAAACATCATAATTTAGAGCCCGGTTAAAACATTATTTACATGTACACACAACCATTAGTCCAATTACTTACCAAGGTATCCCATTGGTATCGTCATACCAACCCCACTTGCAAGTGTACAACATGCCACAACCATTACTATTTGACTTTGGGAATTGAACCCTTTGTCTATACAAGATATCAAGTCAATTAAAAATTTAGGGTCTCGAACCCATTTAGCTATTTAGACCACCAAGATTTCAATTCAAATGAACATATGGCCAATAAGGCCTTTATGAAACCATCTACCAACCATTTACATTATTAGGAAGTGCCTTAGTTCAAATTACAATTCAAGTAAATTTATGGTTACTAATACCTCCACAAACCATACATTCTTCATTAACATTATTATGCCAAACAGTTGTTCAAAGCATAACTCATCGTGTGACTAGATTCTTCTTATA
The DNA here is from genome assembly GCF_002878395.1 of Capsicum annuum. Classification (NCBI taxonomy): domain Eukaryota; kingdom Viridiplantae; phylum Streptophyta; class Magnoliopsida; order Solanales; family Solanaceae; genus Capsicum; species Capsicum annuum. The sequence continues at coordinate 120,409,209 of NC_061113.1, read as the reverse complement.
GTTATTTTCACAAATACATTGACGGCATACTTTTACCAAGACCAAAACCAAAGTAAAAACCATCAAGTTTGGGGTTAACCATGACACAACTGTTCAACCAAAATTACCAAGCACCCATATGTGCAAAACCATCATTAAATCATGTATATTCATAATTTAAATCAAGAGTAAACAATACTCAACAATATTCAACAAAATCCTCCACATTGGTTTTCAAAAGAACCATTAATGATTCAAGAACAATGTTTAAATCACATAATTTTTATAAATTAACAATGAAGGAAGAGTCACATGCCTTATTCACAAAGATTCACGGAAAGAACTTGACTCTTGAGCCTCTAGATGAACACCTTGTAGAAACCCTAGCCCAATCTTCAAGAGAGAGTTTAGAGAGGATTTTGAGAGTGTTTTAGTACTGAAAAGTAAGTTATGAGAGGACAAAAAGTGTTATAATATGTAGAGTCTTAAGGGTTTTGGGGAGGGAAATGTCTAAAATACTCTTAGCTTAAAAGCTGTCAAAAACTCATAGGAGGGTATGGTTTGGCCTTTCCACTCGTACCCACATAATACCAGTGGTACCCTCCACGCATATATTTATCAGAATATTGGACACTATAATTTGTCCAACATACAACTCCTTCACATGAGTCATACCCTACAGTATAACTTATACCCATTCAAATCATACCCTAGGTAGAATCCTCTAGGCTATACTTTGGACATCATACGATTTAGCACTATACTTCTTGTACCCTAACATATGACTAGTATGATGCCTTATCATACCAAGAATAAAAATTAGATAATGTAACACTAACCAACATACGACCAAGGACTTCAAATCATATCTACTCCATACGAGTGGTATGATGTAGTCGTATGATGCACAAAATGTTCAAGGCTCAAAAATTTTTGCAAGGGCCAAAGTTTGTGGCATTTTATTTTGACTGAGGCTCATGGGTCTAGGTATACAGTTCATCTGGGTTCAACTAAGATGTACCATAAACTTGAAGACAATCTATTGATGGAACAATATGAAAAGGGATGTAACAAATTTTATGGCTAAGTGTATGGTTTATCAGCAAGTTAAGGTTTAACACTTGAGGCCTGGTGGCATATCTCAAGAGATAGAGTTTCCCATGTATAAGAAGGAGATAATCTATATGGATTTCATTATGGGTCCTCCATAGTCTTGGAACTAGTATGATTCGATTTGGGTCATTGTGGATAGGATGATTAAGTCTGCTCACTTTTTGCCCATGAGGACTAACTACTTAGGAGAAGATTATGAAAAGTTATCCATTCAGGAGATTGTAAAGTTGCATGGTGTTCCAGACACAGTTTTCTTCTTACTTCTTATGTTTATTTTAAAAAGGTTTGGGTTCTCAGGTGAACTTCAGCACTACTTTCGACCCTCAAATGGATGGACAAGAGGAGCCTACTATTCAGACTTAGAACTATATGCTAAGGTCCCGTGTGATTGATTTTAAGGGATGGGTGGATCATTTACTTCTTATTAAGTTTGCGTAGCACAATAGTTATAACTCGAGTATTCAGATGGATCCTTTTGAGGCTCTTTATGGTAGAAAGTGTAGGTCTCTTAGTATATAGTTTACAGTTGGTAAGACTAGGTTGTTTGGTCCTAAAATGGCTAACAAATCCATTGAAAAGGTAAAGGTTATTATAGATAGACTTAAGACTGCTCAAAGTCACCAAAAGTCTTATGCAAATGTGAGGCAAGGAGGGTTGGAGTTTGAAGTAAGTGATTGGGTATTCTTGAAGGTATCTTCTACGGAAGGAGTCAAGAGGTTTGGGAAGAAGGGAAAGCTCATCCCCATTACATTGGTCCATATTAGATTGTCAAGAAAGTTTGAAATATGGAATACGAGTTAGATTTACCTACGAGTTTGGGTTTTATTTATCCCATGTTTCATGTGTCCATACTGAAAAAATGTATGGGTGATCCTTCCTTGATAGTGCCTGTTGAGGATGTTGGTGTTATAGATTTCTTGTTTTATGAGAAAGTCCCAATTGAAATATTGGATAAGCAAGTCCGTAGATTAAGGACAAAGGATGTAGCCTCGGTGAAGGTTCTTTAGAGGAATAAAAATATAGAAGAGGCTACGTTGAAAGCTAAGGAAAATATGAAGGCTAAATATCCATTCTTGTTTCCCAGGTTGGATGGAAGTTCTTAAGGTATGAGTTTTCTTTTCCTCTTGTTACCTTTCGAGTTTGTCATTTAATTCTTGTGTATTCTTGCTATTCTTGTGCTAAAAGTATCCTGACTCATCATTCGGGAACGAATGATCCTAAGGGGGGATAATGTAAGCCCCCTTAAAATTTTGATCATTTTATTATTAACCTTCCCGCATTCATAATATCTATTTTTGAGTTGAATTGTGTTTATGGAGGTTAAAAGGGTATTTGGAGAAAGTTTTGTATTTTTAAACTAGGTTTGGGGTTATTTTGGGACTCCTAAGATAGTGAGGGTCTATGATTAGGTTGTGTCTTAGAGGTTAACCTCCATGATATCTACGTGGAATAAAGGATAACCTCCACGATAATGGCATGCCACACAGTGTGTTAATTTATCTAGTTTTGTTTTTTTTTTTCACTTGGGGTAAGGGTCTTTCAGTCTTTTTACCCCTTGTACGACCTTTAATCATAAAATAAGTCTATTTTCTTCAGTTTTCAAACATCAAAATCACCCATTCTGTCTTAAAACTCAAAACCCAAAAACATTCAAGGATTTCACAGTGCATTCACCATTCGGGCTCCAAACTTCAAATTGACTTCAATTTCTTGTTGTTTTAGGCATTTTTATATTTCCTAAACTTTAATTTTAAATTATGGCATAAATTGAATGGATTTTAATGTGATTTAAATTATGGGTTTTGAAAGTAGGTTAAGGGGGTTTGGTTGTTACTGATTGAATTACTTGTCCCATGCTTTAAATTGATTATTCATGTTTTAAATTGATATTTTTGAGATTGAATTGGTATATTATTTAAATGGTTAGAATAAGGGATGAGGTTTTCTCCAAATTGGATGAATTTTTGACTTGGAAATGAATGAACCTCAACCCACTTTGTTAATTTAATTTTAATTATGGAAAATAATATGGTTTAACTTTCTTTGAACTCAATGCATTGCATTAATGTATATAAAAACTGATTTGGATAGCCTTGATGGCCATGGTTTGTATTTTAATAGAACTTGAGAGTTAATTTAGTTATGTGGATTGGTTTGACATGTTTAATTTAGCTTGAAAGCGCATTGATACAACGCTACCAAACAGTAAATGTAACGACCTGAATTTTGATAAATTATGTGTTTTTTGGTCATTTGAATATTTTACCCCTCCCCATAGTTGTTTTATAGTATTTATGGGGTGTGGGGTTGATCGACTCGATTCTCAATGCATTTGGTACCATATGTGCAATATGGTTTTCGGAGGCTCGGCACCTCATTATGGACTTCTATAGTTATCTTTTGATCCGTGCAATGGATGGATGAATAGACTGCGCCAGCAGACCAAGAACATTAATTTTAGGGTGGTAACATATTGGGTCTAGTTCTGTGGCTTTTAAATCTCATTTTGACCCTTGGTTTGAAAAATTATAATTTTGGATTTCAGGGGCCTACCTTGTGAAAATGATGTCTTTTCAAAATCGGATATCACTAATGAGTTCGGAGTGTTGAATTTAGTATGGTTACATAGTTCATTTGTATGTATCGGATTTTGAATGAATTCGGAGGCCTTAGTGGTATCTTGGAAATTCATTAAGTTTCAGTTGTCATCTATTATGGTAGAAGATAGCACAATCGCACCAATGCCTATGACGATCACCATATCTGCTACTGCAGCTAGATAGTGCGATTACACATCTGATTGTGTGATTGCAATATTTGAGAACCTAGTAAGGGTATAAATAAACCTTTTAGGTCGCAAATTGGAGCTTGTGGGTGCTTGGGAAACTAGATTAACATCTATTTCTTGATTCTCTTATGGATTTAAGGTTAGAATTCACCCTTCTTTTAGTGAAATTCTTGATTAATTTTTCAAAACTCCAAAACCTTAAGGCTTGATTTTAAACCCCAATTTTACTCCTTTTCACTTGAATAATATTCCTAATTCTATAATTACTTATTTTTCCTAAATTCCATCTTCAAAACAACTTCGATTCTTGATTTTAAAGTAGGTTTAAAAATAAATTTTCTTTGATTTGAACCTCATTTTAACTCATTTTTACTTGGATTTTCTACTGTAGATTCCTAAAAGCATGGGGAACATGTTTTTGAAATAAAGTTACAATTTTGCCCTTCTTTTTTAAAACCCCATTTTAGGGGTCTATTTTGAACCCAAACTAAAAGTAGGCAATATGGATATATTATGTTTTGATGCGTAGATTCTATATTTCTTAGTTTTAGTTAATTTTGGGTTCGTTCATAAGAAGAAAGGTCATGGGTTAAAGCATAACAGATAGTTTTCAGCCTTCGAGGTAGGTCATGGCTCTACTCTTTAGACTGGGTTGGGTAGTTTTGTATGCATGTTAATGGGATGGGAACTAATCATGAAATTAGCTATCTAAATGTGTTGTGCCCATGTGGGGGCCTATATTTGATACAATTATAGGTTTGAGATTTTTTATGATATGTGTGACCGCGTGGGGTCCTATGTGATGTTGATAACCTGAAATACATGTGAATAAATTGTCTTGTTAAAATTCCTATTGTGGTACCATTGGGGTATTATGTTATATTCATACTTTATTGGCATACAAATCATGTGGAATTTCATGGATGGTGGAAATAGTGAGTGGATATTAGTTCACATCGTTGTGGAATATATCATTGTGGTTGGTTATGGAAGTACATCTTATGGTTGGTTGAAGAAATATTCATTGTGATTGCTTGTGAGCATCAAGTCCTCATATCATACTCATTTATGAAACAAATGGTACACCATTGCAACATCTGGGAAACACTGACAACACTTTTTTTTGACAAAAAATGTGACATCTTATAAAACCCTCCCCAGGGGATGTGCCGGGGAGGAGAAATGGATATATATATATATATATATATATATATATAGATTATATATGGGTTGAGGAACCCACCATAGGTCACATGTTGGGAGGCTTTCTTCCGTGGATGTATACGGAGGTTGTGCGACAACCTCTTGCATCATCATCATCATCATCATCATTTCTATCTTGTACATTGCACTTGCTTTATTGCGTTTATGTTGTGATTGAATTACCATATTGACTTTTCATATGCCTATTTGCTCTATCTTTAGCTATTTGTACTTGGCATTCTTGTATATACATGTTATCCTTGTTTCTACTTGTATGGATTATGATATAAATTTTTTTTCTACCTTGTTGTGTCATTGTAATATATGTAATATAATATATATATGTATGTGTGTGTGTGTGTTTGTGTGTATATATATAGTTGAGTTGTTAGTACAAGCGATGTGGGCTACCATTGTAGGACATTTTTTGATTGTAGGTGACGTGCTCATAAAACGTATTTTGTATGTTTTATTATCTACTTTGCTCTATCGGCTATGATAACTACTAAGTACAAGTGGATCATACTCACGCCTAATACGACCTTTTGGTGTAGGTCCTAGTTCGAGTGTGCCCCAGCTTGGTTGATTCGATCGATATTTGGTGCTTTCAAGGTAGTGGTTGACATTCAAGCATCCGGATGTATTCTACTACCTTTCTCATAAACTATATCATTATTTTCATTTCAGAGACAAAGTTTCTCTTGTATTTGGACATCTTATGTTTTTCCTATAGATTTGAGTTGTACTAGATACATTCGTATACTGTTGACATCAGATTTTAGGAGTTATGGTTGCGTTGTTAACTATATTCTTTTTGCATTTATTATGCTTATATGGTTCAATTTCATTCTAGAAGTCTTACCCTGGTGGTATTTCCGTCTTTCTCCCTTTGTGTATCAGTTTGGGTAATAGGCTTACTCGTTAAGGTTCACCATGATAAGTGCCATCATGACCCTTGTCTTTTAGGTCGTGATAGTAAATGCCTTAATTAATGACTCCTAAGTTAATGTTTGGAATTATATGCAAAGTAATTTTAGTTTGGGCTTAAAGAAAGTTGCGTAGCTCACCGTGAAGATGGAGGTCTTGAAAGGACCAATACTAGAAACCACGTTTACCGGCGTGGGGGTCTTTATGACTATGAACATAGTTCACACATTATATACTTTTGGGATGATTGGTGCCTTGGTGTCTCTGGCCCTCTCTCGAGATTCCTTGATTCGTGCGGCTAACACACATTGGAGCCCTTTCAGCAGGGGGAGCTGAACCCTTATAGCACATTTATGACCTTAGTATGGATTGAGCTATATAAATGTATATATAAATGTGTGCATGTGGTTTTGGCTGGTTTTTGGACATGACATTATGTTATCACTTTTCCTAAGTTACATGATAGCTTATCCTATTGACCTTCCTAGGACGCTACATCATTTCTTGATGTAGGGTACGGAGACATTTCCGTTGCTTCTGTGCAGCATTAGGTGGATTAGCACGTCTGTTGAGTTGTCTTGAAGTGGTGAGCCTCCATCATTCGGAAGGCTTTGTCATTTCATCATTCTCCCTTTACTTTCATAGTACTTTGGATTTATTTTGGTCATTGCCGGGGGCATGTCCTAACTTATTTGGTATTTCTGGTTTTAAAGGATATTGTGGACAAATATGGGTTGGTTAATATTTTGACTCTTAGTTTTGTTTGAGTCATCTATTCATTTTTTTTTATTAATATCTTGAATTGTCTCCCGCTTTATCTTTATTGTTATTATTGCACTTATAAGGTTAGGTGAATGTGGTGGTCTCTGCTCTATGGTGGACTTGAAATACCCGTCACAGCCAGGCTCTAATTCGGGTCGTGATAGTTGGGTGGTCTACATAGTGTAACCAAGAAAAAATGAACACATGAATTCTTAAAATATTTTCCAAATTTAGAAAATAGAGAATAAAAATGAAATATAGGATAAAAAACTCTTTTAAGTAGATGAATATAAAAATGACGTGGCTAATGATGTGGAGATGATGTGACATTAATTTTTTGATGTAGATATGATGTGTGATTCATGTCAATGCAAGTGATCTTATTTCAAATGAGTTCAAGTGTCCAATTGAAAATTCGTGAAATAGAAGGGTCCAATTGATAAATTGAGTCAAGTGTAAGAGCCTCTAGGGTCATACTGGCTTAATATCTAGTCTTCTATCTTCTACTTATTTCATACATACTGTAGAATGTAATGCATCGGAGTCATAAACCTAAATGATGGGAAAAAAGGTGGGACAATATAGAATACAAAAAGAAAATTGAACAAAACTACACGTTATGTACTAAATTTAGTACTAGATAAGGCATCAGGCAAAACTAACCTTAAGGGTCATCTACGTGTAAAAACTCATATAACTCACTAACCTGGTCATAAAATCAACCAACAGTTAGTTCTTTTGGTAGTTTAGATTTATAGGTTAATCACATTATTTTTCGTATGTCAAATGATTTAGTTGTCGACCTAATTTGTGTTGATTATTTAAATCTATAAAGAATTACAATAATAATTATCATCAAGGAATATATATACATCAAATATAATATATGCATTAAACTATACAAATTAATTACAATAAATCCAACTATATATCTAAATCAATCTATTCCACAATGCTTAACCCTTAGAACACCTTTCGACCTATGTATCATACGAACTCCACCTCACCTCTGCAACCATCTTCGTGCCCATCCTGCTTTCTCTTCATAAGAGGATACTCCACGTCATAGTTTTCTATCTTGGTACGCTTTTCCAATCTTAGTAGCACGCATTTTTTTGCAATCTCTCTACATGATCAATCTAGGAAGGGGGATATCTTGATAATATTTTGTTGATGAGTCCATAGGCGTCGAAATATGATTCTGAAAAAATAAAATGAGATAAACTTAAACAAATGCTAAAATAAATATAAATGAGAGCTAATTTACAGCTTTATTCAAAAAATATTAACTTATATGTCGACCAGGATATTGGGCGATCGTCTCACGAATAGGATTCAAAATGGATGAAGGCACCAAAACCTATATCTAAAAAATATAATAAAATGAGTAATAGTTTAAACTTAAAAAATTATTAGAAGATATAAAAATGAGAACTAATTTAAATTTTTATTTAACAAATATTAAACTATGTGTCGACTTGATCCTCGGTGACAACATGAGTAGGATCTGGGGTAGTTGCCTTATGAATAGGATCTAAAATGGATAAACTATGATAAAAATAAATTCAAATTTATTTTAAATAAATATTTAAAAAATTAATTATGAGTACTACTTTAAAGTTATATTAAAACCAATTAACATTTCTATCGATGGAATTCAGTTGATACTGTGGAACTTAGGTGTCCACATGAGTAGAATCCTAGGTGATTGTTTCATGAGCGGGACCCAAATTGGATAATATCTTATAAGAATTTTAAAAGTAAAAAATAAAAGTTGTTAATACAAGTAATTTTTAAAAAATTACTAATACTAACCAACATATCAGCTAGAAAATCATCAATGTCCGTCATTAAGATGAAACTTAAGTGTCTACCTCTGTCTAAATCTTATATAAAAGTGTAATGAACTTCTAGGTTATTTTTACATTTCCACCCATTTTCACTATTTAGATCTTTCCTTTAGCTGCCCCAAGTCATTTATGACATTTTGAAGCTGACAATTCAGTTACCAGATAATTCATTTGATTTTTAGAGTTGATTCCTTATTTTGAAGTCTTTATTGGTAAAAATTGGCTATTAGGTGAAAAATTCAGTTTAACAACCACGTATACCAATTTTGATAGTTCTATCAGCTCTAAAACATTGAATTTAGGCTAGAGGAACCTTTGATTTAGGTCCCAAGGCTTCCAGACTTATTTTGAGCTATTGGTCAAAATCTGATAAAAATGACCTTAGGTGTGGGGCCTACTCTTTATAGAAATGACCTCGGATGGATATTTTGAATGTGCCATTGAGTTAGGAATGTACAATTTGATAGGGTAGAATAGTTCGTTAGTGTTCATAGGATTTTGGATGAATTCCGATGGATCGATAAAAACTTAGAATTTTCTAAGTTTCAACTAATGCATCTGCTAAAACGCCACTTGGGTCGCTTTAGCAGAGGCCACTTAAGCGACCAAGCTTATCAACTAGTTTACTAAAGCAGAGCTCAGTCTGCTTATGCGGAGGTCACTTAAGCGGTTGTTTTTCCGCTTTAGCAAAGGGAGAAGACCCAATGGGTATGCTTAAGTTGTAGTTAGCCTCTTTAGCGGTGGTGGCTTAGGTGGTCAAGTGGCTACTTAAGCGGTACCAGGAGGGCATTAAATCCTTTTGTTACCCAATTTTTTTCCTATTTTTCTCATAAGTCACAAGAGTTAAAGCCTTAGAGAGTGTGGGAAATTGGAAGAGTAATTATTAGAATTTTGGGGTGTTTGTGTGCTCGAATTACTCATTTCCTCCTCAAAATCTTGGTAAGTTTCCATTTAATTCATGGTTAATTCCTTAATTTATTCCAAAATACATAGATTATTGTTGGGTTGATTTTAGTACTATTTAATCTCAAAATTTACTCATTCTTGAAGGTAGATTATCCTTGAACACTAAGGGTCGTGTTGATGGTTCAAATGTAAATTCCACAAGTAGGCTCCACATGGGATTTTGGCTTGATTTCAGACCCAAAGTATTAAAATACAATATGAGTACCGTTGTTCTCGTATTGATGGGTCATTACCTTTTTATTAGCATTGCACAATGCAAAAGCTTCTCAAAGGGGAAATTTAATTTTTAACGGTAATGCTAGGTTTACCTTTATCCTAGATTGGACTAAATTATAGTATATATATGATGCTGTGATAGATGTGGGTTGGGTATTAGAACTTGGTGTCATATTTAGTGTGGATTGAATGATTTAGCTCTTGGGTTTAGTTGGTGGTACACCGTTTGATGGTGCAAAATCTAAAGATTACAGTGGCACAGAGGTAGGGGCATAACTTATAGCTGCTACTCCTAGAATAGAGATTCCTCTAGTGCTGGTAGTTTCTCAATAGGTAGTTGCTCAGCATGCAATATCTATTGAGGAGTAGAAGATGTTGGGTGGATTCTTGAGATTGACTCCACCTAGGTTTTCTGGGGCACCGGGTGAGGATGCTTATTAGTTCTTGGTTGCTTGTGAGGATAGGATCCATAATTCAGGCCTAGTTGAGACTCATGGTGTGGACTATACTACCTTTCAGTTGGATTTGTAACTCGACATTGGTGGAGAGGTTATCGTTATTATAGGCCAGTTGGATCTCCTCCGTTGATACGGGCCTAGTTCTCCGAGTTCTTCTTGGAGATGTATTTGCCTCATAGCCTTCAAAATTATTTGAGGGAATAATTTTTGTGATAGGAGTAGGCTCTATAACTATTATGAAGCATGAGGTTCAATTTCATGATTTGACTAGGCATGCCACATCTATCTTGCCGATCGAGTATGATCGGGTTTAATGTTTTATTTAGGGATTGAGGCTTTCTTTCCGCATGGATACATAGAGTCGGGTTGCTATTAATAGATCTTTTTCTAAGGTTCCTGATCATGCCCAGATTATGGAGAAGATGCATTGCGAGGCCCCAGGGGGCAATGATATCAGGGTAGTTTCAGCGGAGTCAGAGTGGCTCATGGTTCAGAGGTAGCGGTTCTTAAGGTAGGTACCCTCTACACTAGTCCCATAAACATCAAGGTCAATCTAGTAGGCCCGTTTATGCTGCACTTTGGATTACAGATGGGGGCTAGTCTAGCTACAGCGATCATAGTGGCCTGGGTAGTGGTCAACCTCTAAGGGGTTTATATTCTGGGTACTCTAGTCGAGGTAGTTATTTTGGGTCATCTATATCTTTGAGTTTCAGTACAAAAACTTGGGCATGTTATGATTGTGGGGCCTTTGGCCATTTCTCTAGAGAGTGTCCTATGTGTGGAGCAATTGTTCCTACAGCACAGGGCATTTCACCAATTAGGTCTATGTTGCCTCCGGCTAGAGTTGGTATGAAAGATTATTAAAGTGGTCCCACAGTGCTTGTAGAGGTCCTCAGGGAAGTAGGACAAGAAATAGATCAGGCACCATCAAGGTGGTGGGTAAGGTTAGTTGCATGCCATACCTAGTATACCCGAGGTAGAGTCTTTTGATGTTATCATAGGTACAATTTTAATGTGCCATTAGTCGACTTTTGCTTTATTTGATCTGGGATCCATTTATTCTGATGTATCTGCCTATTATGTATCGTGGTTAGAGTTATCTTAGGAGTTTTTATCTTTTTTGTTATGTGTATCTACTCTTGTAGGTGATTCTTTATGTAATACCCCATACCTTTCCCTAGCTTGAAATAGTCTAAAAAATATGAGGAGCTTTCTTTGAAAGATGAATCCACTTTTGTACACGTGGTATTTTTAAGATTTTCACATTTTTCATGTGGGAAATTCAATAAGCTTTCCATCAATATAAAATTCGCCTAAATTTGATAACCGAGTAAGAAGTTATGACTATTTTAAGTTTCCATCATAAAACAATGCAATATTGGTCAGTGGCGTGCCGTGCCACAAGCTAAAATGGCAATTGTCCTTTTCCAGTGTCTCAGCAGAATTTCCTCCGCGTCGTGCCAAAGTTCCAGGTCACAAAATTAAGGGGCAACATGATGGCTCCACGTTATGCCATCCCTCAATTTTTCGATTATCAAATTCCAGTGTCACGACGCGATAGCGCCGCATCGCGCCAGGAGTCCAATTCGAGAAATTTTTACTGAAATTACAAGACGCATCCAGGGTTAAAAGGGTCAATTATTTAAGCTCTTTAACACGTGATTTAATGATTTTTCACCCAAAATACACTCTTTTCTCTCAAAAACCTCTCAAGAACAACCTAGGGCTTTTCATAGAAGATTCAGAATCAAGAACTTCCTCCGTAAATCTTCATGTATTTACGAACCAAGGTACGCATTGTGTTCATTCATGGATTCCTTCTATCCATGAAACTCAAGAACCTTGTTTTATCTATAAATCATGGTATTTATGTTGTAGGTTAATTGTAATCCTGTTGTTGACGTTGATTGATTTCAAAGCTGGAGTCCTTGTGTGTTTTTCATGATATTATGTTCATATGAAAGATAATATCCATGAACTTAGTTGCTTATGATGTGTAATTTGATGATTTCACCTATGCTCTAAATTGTGCATGCAAGGTGTTTGATAAAATGCTTGAAGGAGTAGAAATCATGCCTTATAGCTCAAAACATAAACTAAATGTGACATGCTTGTCATCCTCCTATGTTTAAATGGTCTCCATGCTATCATTGTGAAATGTATATGTTGTCGGAATGCCTATGATATTAGAACATAAGATTATGAAATAATTGTCAACATTCTCATCCATGTTAGATAGTATGATAACCATGTACTTTGTGAAATCCATAACTTATTAGATTATGTACTGTTGATGTGGATCTTGTATGCAACAAAGTCATGCTTTGTCAATCTCCTTCTATTGAGTCCTAGGGGTACTTGTACCCAAAATATATTGCTGTGTGCCTAGAATTTGCGTCATGTTTCCAATATATCCTCAGTCAAGCCATGTTTAGTAAAATTCAGTCAATCTCATGACTCAGGAAAACTCAGAAATCTCAGTAAATTTTAGTCAGTTTCAGATATTAGTAGCGTTTTGTCAGTCAAGGGAACTTATTTAACACAACCCACTTCAGTTTAGTTAATCATGTTTAGATTCTATTCAGATGGGAGTAGAATTAGCACCGAGTGAACCTAAGGATGGGAACACATACTGTTAGATGAGGGTGTGATTCATAGAAGTCATCCTTACATTCCAAAACTATGTAGCCAACATAGGTTAAGACATCAACATTATCCGATGAGGGTTGTTGAGGTGGATAAACACTATCAGATGAGGGTCCCACCATTCTCCTTTAGGGGACACTATCAGACGAGGGTCACCCACAACTTGTCCATACTAGTGGCGCGGTATTGACACCCTTTCAATTGGGGTTACTGATTAGACCTCAAAATAGCTATAATAGCTCATTATGAGCATGTCGGTTAGATAATTGTATCCCATAGTTTCAGTATCAATCTCAGTAAAAGAACTCAGATTGTTCTTCAGATTTTAGGACTGTCAGATACAGTTAACTCAGATACAGTCTGGGACTCAGCTAGTTTCATTAGATTCAGGACTATCAGATACAATCACTCATGTTATCAGTTATATCAGTTATTAGTATGTCATGTTATTAGTATTCAGATTCGGTAATCATGTTATTACGATATCAGTGTCAGTTATTATGTCTCATGTATATATTCTCACACTCATGATAGTCAGTCTGCTATTGTTATTGTTCATGAATATGAACCCCATGCATTCAGCCTACCTCACATGCATACTAGTACATTCAAAGTACTGACGCATTTGCTCTATGGTGTCTTATACCATAGGTTCAGAGATACGAGCTCTAGAGCATTAGTAGATTCTAGCCTCAGCAGTCAGAGTTAGCAGTAAGTCCTTATCTTTTGAGGACATGATCATCATCTTATTATCTCATTAGTCAGTTCATTAGTTAGATTTAGTTGGGGATATGTTCCATCAACTCCTTATTCAAACAATCACATTTTAGAGGCTTTCCAGACTACAATATTCTCAGATAGCTTATTTCAGTTGTTTTAGGTATTTTATACCCTTCCCAGATGTTATATTTTTATCAGATACTATGTATTAGTTTTGAACCTTATGGCCTTTCAGTTCATGTTTCCACATTATAAAGTATTTTATGCAGTATACAGGTACAGATATCAGTCATGGGTTATCTTGTGGTCCTTCAGGGTCATAAGCATCGTGTAGCATTTTGGGTACCAGATTTAGGGTCTTACAAACTTGGTACCAAAGCTCAATAGAGTCATAGGAATTCTAAAAGCCGCATCTAGTAGAGTCTTGTACATGGGTGTGTTGTGCGCCACATTTATGTATAGGAGGCTAAAAGATAAAGTAGGAATAGTTTCCCCTCTTTCAGTATTTATGTCGTGGCAGTGAGTATTATTTCAAGTCAATCTCTCAGTCTAATCTATTTCTCCTTACAGAACAGCCTCCTAAAAGAAGAAATGGGAATCAACCAGCCCCTTAGCCCGAAGAACCTTTGGGCAAACATATTTCTAATACAGAGTTTTGAGCTACATTCACTACTCTTGCTAACTCAGTTTCTGCTCAGAATAAATGACCAACTATCGTTCTGGCTAATCCAGTGGCCAATTCAACCGCAGCCAGGATTCAGGATTTCACCCAAATGAATCCTCCATCCTTTCTTGGGTCTAAGTCAGATAATGACCCTCAGGAATTCCTAGATCAGGTGCAGAAGGTTACAAACATCATGGGGGTTACTCCTATTGAGAGTGATGAGCTAGCTGCATATCAGTTGTAGGATGTTGCTCACACTTGGTTTAAACAGTGAAAGTCAGAGAGGGCAGTTGATGCAGGGTCAGTTGAATGGGAGGAGTTTGCTTTTTCATTCTTAGATAGATTATTTACCCTAGAGCTTAGAAAAGCTAAGGTGTTAGAATTCATCAACCTCAGGCAGGGAAACATGATGGTGAAAGAGTATTCTCTTAAGTTTACTCAATTAGCTAGATATGCCCCTCATGTGGTTGCAGATAGCAGGGCCAAGATGAGTAAGTTCGTTTCAGGGGTGAATAATAGCGTGGTTAATGAGTACAAATCCGCCATGCTAAATAGTGACATGACTTTAGCCAGGCTTATGACTCATGCTCAGTAGATAGAGGAGCAAAAGATTAAGCAGAGGGAGAAGTAGAATAAGAGAGCTAGGATAGGTAGGTTTTCATCCCAAGTCATCAGTTCCAGCTCCTTCGTCGGCCAGTGCTCTAATGCCAAAATTAAGAGACGGCAATAGAGATAGAGCGCTAGGCTTTAAGTCTTAGGATAGTATTAGCAGTGCCTGAACTAATCCCCTTTGTCAGACTTGTGGTAAGAAACCCAAGGGTGTGTGAAAAGCTGGCAGCAATGTCTATTTCGGTTATGGCAAGCCAAGCCACAGAGTCAGAAACTACCCTCAGTCAGGTTATCAGAGTTATCTTCGCTCCTCAGCTCAGTCCAATTTCCCAAATCAGTAGGCTTCCACCTCTAGTGCTACTAGTGGGCAACGCCCAAATAGATTCTATTCTATCCCGTCCCGAAAAGATCAGGAAAATTCTCCTAATGTGCTTACTAGTACGTTATAGATCTTTCATCTGCATGTTTATGCTTTGCTAGGTCCAGGTGATTCCTTGTCTTTTGTTACTCCCTATTTAGCAGTTGATTTTGGATCCAGTCCTAAAATTCTAGCAGAGCCCTTTTCAGTCTCTACCCTAGTGGGTAAAACCATTATAGCCCAGTGGGTATACAGGAACTGCCTTATTATGATATTTCAGAAAATCACTTTAGCAGATCTAGTTGAATTATAGATGACTAATTTTGATGTCATTCTCGGCATAGATTGGCTTTATTCTTGCTATACCATAGTCGACTGCAGAAATAGGATAGTCCAGTATCAGTTCCTAAATGAATTTATCCTTGAGTGGAAGGGTAGTGTATCCGCTTTCAGGGGTAAGCTTGTTTCCTACCTTCAAGAAAAGAAAATGATATCAAAGGGATGTGTCTATCATCTTGTTCATGTTAAGGATTCCAGTTTTGAAACTCCCAGTCTTGAATCCGTTCCAGTTATGAATAAATATTCAGATGTCTTTCCCAAAAATCTTCCAGGAATTCCTCCTGAAAGGGAAATAAACTTTGACTTTGATCTTCTTCTAGACACTCAGCCTATATCTATTCCACCATATAGAATGGCACCAGCAGAACTTACAGAATTGAAAGAATAGTTGAAGGATCTATTCCTCCATCATTCTTCGTGTATTTACGAACCAAGTATGCATTTTGTTCATTCATGGATTCCTTCCATCCATGAAGCTCAAGAACCTTGTTTTATCTATAAATTATGGTATTTATGTTATGGGTTAATTATAATCATGTTGTTGACATTGATTGATTTCAAAGCTGGAGTCCTTGTGTGTTTTTCATGATATTATGTTAATATGAAAGATAATATCCATGAACTTAGTTGCTTATGAAATTGATGATTTCACCTATGCTCTAAATTTTGCATGCAAGGTGTTTGATAAAATGCTTGAAGGAGTAGAAATCATGCCTTATAGCTCCAAACATAAACTAAATGTGACATGCCTGTCATCCTCCTATGTTTAAATGGTCTCCATGCCATCATTGTGAAATATATATGTTGTTGGAATGCCTATAATATTAGAACATGAGATTATGATATGATTATCAACATTCTCGTCCATGTTAGATAGTATGATAACCATGTACTTCGTACAATACACAACTTATTAGATTATATATTGTTGATGTGGATCTTGTACGGAAGAAAGTCATTCTTTGTCAGTTTTCTTCTATTGAGTCCTGGGGGTACTTTTACCAAAAAAATATCGTTGTGTGACTCGAATCAGCGTCATGTTTCCAAGATATCCTCAGTTAAGCCATGTTCAGTAGAATTTAGTCAATCTCATGACTCAGGAAAACTCAGTAATCTCAATAAATTTTAGTCAGTTTTAGATATCAGTAGCATTCCGTTAGTCAATGGAACTCATTTAACTCAACTCAGTTCAGTTTAGTTAATCATGTTTGGAGTCTATTCGTATGGGAGTAGGAATTAGCACAGAGTGAACCCAAGGATGGGAACACACGCTGTTAGATGAGGGTGTGATTCTTAGAAGTCATCTTTGTGTTCCTGAACTATATAGCTAGCATAGGTTGAGACATCAACGCTATTCGATGAGGGTTGATAAGGTGGATAAACACTGTCAGATGAGGGTCCTACCATTCTCGTTTAGGGGACACTATCAGACAAGGGTCACCCACAGCTTGTCCTTACCAGTGGCACGATATTATCACCCTTCTAATTGGGGTTACAGATTGGACCCCAACACAGCTATAATAGCTCATTAGGGGCATGTCAGTTAGATAACTATCTCCCACAGTTTCACTATCAGTATCAGTAAAAACACTCAGATAGTTCTTCAGATTTTAGGACTGTCAGATACAGTCAACTCAGATACAGTACAAGACTCAGTTAGTTCCATTAGATTTAGGACTGTCAGATATAGTCACTCATGTTATCAGTTATATCAGTTATCAGTATGTCATGTTATCATTATTCATATTTGGTAATCATGTTATCATGGTATCAGTGTTAGTTATTATGTCTCATGTATGTATTCTCACGCTTATGATAGTCAGTCTGCCATTGTTAGTGTTCATGCATATGAACCCCATGAATTTAGCCTACCTCATATGCATACCAATACATTCAAAGTACTGATGTATTTTATCTATCGTGTGTTATACCATAGGTTCAGAGACACAAGCTCTAGAGCATCAGTAGATTCCAGTCTCAGCTGTCAGAATTAGTAGTGAGTCCTCATCTTTCGAGGATATGATCATCATCTTATTATCTCAGTAATTAGTTTATTAGTTAGAGTTAGTTGGGGACATGTCCCATCAACTTTATATTTATACAATCCATTTTACAGGCTTTCCAGACTATAGTATTCTCAGATAGCTTATTTTAGTTGTTTTGGGTATTTCATACCCCTCCCAGATGTTGCATTTTTATCAGATACTCTATCTCAGTTTTGAACCTTATGGACTTTTAGTTCATGTTTCCACATTATAAAGTATTTTATACAGTATACAGGTATAGATATTAGTCATGGGTTAGCTTGTGGTCCTTCGGGGTCATGAGCACCGTGTAGTATTCCGGGTACTAGATTTGGGGTGTTACACTTTAGTAGTGGATCAGATTTATCGATCTTGTGTTATAATTGTTCAAGAGTTTGATAATTAGGCTAATCTTATTGTACTAGATATGGTGAATTTTGATGTGACTGGGGGCATGGACTGGTTATCCCCCTATAATGTGGTCTTAGATTGTTTTGCCAAGACCATTTCCTTGGCCATGCTTGGTATACCCCCAATTGTGTGGTAGGGATCTTTTAGCTACTAGATGAGGGGGATTTTCTTTATGGTTGGGGTAGGATACATATATCAATAGATAGAGAGTCTTATCTCACTTATATTCATGATGTTAGTTTGGAGAGACCGTCGCTTGACTCTGTTTCTATAGTTTGTGAGTTTCCTGATGTTTTATTTAACAATCTACCTGGTCTTCCTCTTGAGCATTATATTGTGTTTATTATTGTCTTGAGATGTTCAACTGACCTATTTCTATGGCAACTTATCATAAAGCTATTACCGAGCTTAAGGAGCTAAACTCTTAGCTTCAGGATCTTTTGGGTAAGTGTTTTATTAGACCGAGTGTGTTTATTTGGGGTGATCCAATCTTGTTCGTGAAAAAGAAAGATGGTTACTTGCTATGTGTATTGACTACAGATTACTTAATAAGGTGACGGTTAACAATAGGTATCCTATGCCTCACATTGTTGATTTATTTGACTAGTTTCAAAGAGTAGTGGTGTTCTCTAAGATTGACTTGAGGTCCCATTACCATCAGTTGATGATTCAGGTTGAGAACATCCCTAAGACAACCTTCAAGACTCGATATGGCCATTATGAGTTCCTGATGGTATCTTTTGGGTTGACCAATGCCCAGCCGTATTTATGGATTTAATGAACTATGTGTTCAGACCCTGTTTGAATTCCTTCATGATTATGTTCATCAATAACAGTTGTGTATTCGAGGAGTAGGGAGGAGCACATTCAACATTTGAGGATTGTGCTCCAAATTTTTGGATACCATAGGCTTTTTGCTGAATTCTCAAAGTATGAGTTGTTGCTCGAGTCGGTGATGTTCCTTGGACATGCGGTGTCTAAGGATGGGATTATGGTAGACCCAATGAAGATTGAGGCTAGTCATGATTGGATCAGGCCTACATCTCTAACTGACGTTCGCAGTTTCATTATTTTGTTGGTTACTATAAGTAGTTCGTCAAGGGTTTTACTACTATTGCAAAGCCGATGACCAGATTGACAGGAAAGAGGTTCTTTTCTAGTGGTCCAAGGAGTGTGAGTCAGGCTTTCAAAAGCTCAAGGGTTTTCTCACTTCAGTCGCTATTTTGGCTCTCCCTGTTGAGGATACGGGATTTACTGTGTATTATGATGCTTTCGGTGTTAGTCTGGGTTATGTGTTGATACAACAGGGTCAAGTTAATGCTTATGCGTCGAGCTAGCTAAATGTGCACGAATGCAACTACACTCATGATTTGGAGTTGGTGGCGGTAGTTTTGCGCTTAAGATTTGGAGGCATTATCTTTATGGCGTGCATTGTGAGATCTACATGGATCATCATAGTCTTCAGGATATTATGACCCAAATAGATCTTAAATCTAGGCGACACAGATAGATGGAGTTGCTGAAGGATTATGACATCTCTATTCTAAATCATTCGGGCAAGGCGATCATAATAGTGGATGCCTTACGCCGAAAGACGGTAAGTATAGGTAGCTTAGCTTCTATTTCAGTTTCTAAAATGCCATTGGCATGGGACATCCAGTCCTTAGCCAACTTGTTAGTGTGATTTGTTATTTGTCCCGACTCAATTTCCAAATCATGATGGAACCTATTAAAACCCTCCAGTAGGTAAGCTGACACCGTAACTCGGAGCTAAGACAATGGGTTACTTTGGTAGAAACGTCCAACATGGACCAAATATAGGAACATAAATATAAGCAATAATGTACCACATAATAGAAGACGACCAATATACGAACCATGACTTGGTAATATTAGTACAAGAGCATCTAAGTTTGACAAAAAGAAATACCACTTGAAGTCTAAATAGCCTTATGCATTCCTCTCAATTACAAAAGAGTGAATAAAGATAGGAGGGAAATGGGCGACTCGAACTACAAGCGCTCACCCTATCTCCGGAAGATCAACACAACATGATCTCAACTCAACGGTGGCAGCTAGTACTCAGGTATGCTCCAAAAAGGTACAATAGTGTAGTATGAGTACCAAAACAACCGATACTCAGTAGGCATCATCAACCGACTCAGATAAATTATAATATAAAGATGATATAAAGTAAGACAATATCTATAATTCAAGGTACAGAATCGAACCTGAAGCATCTCCATCATCAATATATAAAATAACTAATAACTAGAACAATAATACAACATCTCATATCAATACATACTACAACCGTCATATAAAGTTGATAACTGATCTGGAAGTGTAAAGCAACATGCATATATAATTAAGACCGATATATACAAATTTTGACACACATACAATCATTACAGAATAAAGTAAAATAACTTACCACGATGTCCCATACCATCGAGATGTGCACCCAAAAGAACACAAAGTAAAGAACTCATCACGACGTCCTATACCATCGGAGAGTGCACCAATAGATCAATTCATCAATGTATCAATATATATATAAATATATATGCACAACCAATTCACATTTACCACGAGTTCCACATTTCCCATCATGGTCACTTGTTAAGATCCATAATCATCATCAACTACCACAAGTAGAACCAACATATACCAAGGTAATCATAATCATAGTGATATAGTTATTTGGACCTCTAACTCATTAATATACTCTATCTAGTCTATATTAACTAATCACCATTTATTATTAAGCTACTAGTTCGCTAGTCATTATAAGGCCTCCAACCATAAGGTTAACTGATTCCTCATATACCCCTTCTGCAGGGAGTAGCAAATAATTATGATTCATTAGATAGGCAACATCCATATCTAGCCAAGACATATCACTAAACCATAAGCACCATTTAACCAACTCATACCTAGTTATCATAAGTATACTAGTCATCATATAGTGAGAAGCTACATATCACCAACATACTTATCTATCTATTAACCGATGCCATTTTACAGTTAGCACCATAATTATCTAAGTCCTCATCAAGAAACCAACAACATTACATGCTAGGCATTAATATCACTAATCATCAACAATGCCAAGTCTAATATTATCATTAGCCACGTTACAACCATAATTACTAGTTACCATATTTTAACTAAACAAGGTACCCCTATAGTATTCTAGGCTTCGAGCCATCAAGTAATATAACCACTTTATATAGACAACTAGTTATCACATAACCCATTTTACTAGGTGAAATTCCATAACATAACCATTTGTTCAAGCTAAATACACTCACTAGGTCAATCCTTAGTTCTACACATGATTACACTTACCGATTAGTCTTAACTCATTAATCAACATATTCTACTTCTATTCACTATTTAGTATTAACAAGAGTCACACCACTTAACTAGTGATCAATGGTAGAGAATTGTATGACTTCCCAAGGAAAACATCATATCCTACAAGTCCAACTTCTACCAGGAATTAGGCTAAGTTATCTAAATCATGCCTTAAAATCTTACCAATTCACACTAGTTCTATTGGACAATTCTTCTTCAAGGATTCCTCCTTAGTCACCCCAAACACCTAAAGCCAATCCATAACTAAGCATACCTAGGTCATCATACCTTTAAGGTGAGTGAACAAGGTCTCTCTCATCCATTAGAACAACTAGAGTATTCTCATGCTATTTATGAGATTACAAGTTCAGCTAACCAAGGTTCTAAGCTATGAGTCAACTATCCCACTTAATGTGTTTTAAGACCTAAGTGATTTAACTAGTCCCAAATATTTCCATCTACCAATTCAACATCCAAGACCCCGCCCAATCATATCAATATATCACAATTATACTACAATAAAGTTCAATCTAACTACAAGTAAGCCTAACCTACATCGAGTCCAAATAGCTCACAAACCACCAATCTTCACTTTTCTTTCCTTGAAGCTTCTTCCATGAGCAAAGATATCAACAGCATAATCTATGCATTATTATGGGAATAACAACACCCACATTGCACCATTGTGCTTTGGGTCCAAAATGACACCCAAAACCCCCAAATAGGTCCCCACCTATGGATAACAAGTTTTCGAGTCGAATCCATTTTCCAAATACCATTAGGAAGTTATAACCCTCAAGAAATTTGTACAAAACGACCATATTTGGGGCTAAAATGAAGCCTTAAGCCATTAGGGGTTTTAGGTCTTAAAATCAAGAAATCAATACCGAAATTGAAGGAATATTACCTTAGATTTGATGTTAATCGAAAATACACAAGCTATGCAAGCTCCCAATCGACCCACAAAACTCACTTTAAGGATCTTACACCCTACTAGGGTTTGGGGACTCAAAGTAATGGAAGAAAGAGGCCAATTCTCGGCCAAAAGTTCCTTTAAATAGACCTTACCGAGCTCTCAGGAGTCGCGATTGCACATACGTGCTAGGCCGCGATCATGGCCATCGCGATTGTAGTTAACCCACCATGATCACGGTATCTCCATCCATGAAAAACGACGACTGAATTTTGGAATTTTATTCAAAGCTTCGGCCAGTGCCTCAGGATGTATCCAAAATCCAATATGAGCAAACAAAATATGCAACCATATAGATTTCAACATTTCGGATGCGTTGGAGAAGTCAAATTTTCCACCCAATACTGTTTTACTAATGTTTGTGCTCGGTGTCCATTTGGAACCAACAAAGACTTCTTAATGGGAAAATGGTTCTAAAAACCAAAAGAGCTGCCAGGTAACAAACTATCAGTTCCAGCAAGTCATAAACGATTTGGGGCAGCTATGAGAAAGCTCTAACGGCGAAAATAAGCAAGAACAGAAAAAATAACCTAAAGGGTCATTACAACATCCACTACTAAGGAACTTTTATCCCCAAAAGTTAAAGATGAAGAAGAAAAAAAATACCTAAAGTCTCAAACAAATAAGGATACTAGGCTTGCATCTCACTCTCGATCTCTCAAGTAGCCTACTCTACTTGGCGGTGATTCCACTGAACCTTAACCACTGGAATCTCTCTAGCACGCAATTGTCTCACATCAGTCGCCAATATAAGCATGGGCTCCATGCAATTATCTCACATCACTCGCCAATATAAGCATGGGCTCTTCAACAAAGGCCAACTACTTATCTAACTGGACAAAGTCCCACCTAAGCACATGGGATGAGTTAGGAATACACTTCCACAACATTAATACATGGAAAATCGGGTGAACAACATCAAAATCAGAAGGTAATGCTAACTCATATGCCACCTCGCCAACTATGTGGAGAATCTCAAAAGGACCAATATAATGAGGGATGAACTTACCCTTCCTTCTGAATCTCCTCACACCTCTTATAGCTGAAACATGAAGGAATGCATGATCACCGACTCCAAATCTCAAGGCACAAAGTCTACGGTCGGCATAGTCCTTCTGCCTACTTTAGGCTACTCTTAGCCTATGCTGAATCATCCTAACTCTATCAATTGAGTCCTGAATCAAATCTATACCGCGACGTCTAACCTCAGAAGTCTCAAACATTCCTATCGTAGAATGGCAACTCCTACCATACAAAGCCTCATAGGGAACCATCTCAATACTCGAATGATAGCTATTATTGTAGGCAAACTCTACCAATGCTAAGTGTTGATCTCACTATCCTCCAAAATCCATAACATAGGCTTGAAGAAAATTCTCACGTACCTGAATAGTCCGCTCGGATTGACTATCTGTCTGTGGATGAAAAACTATACTCAAATCCATTCGAGTACCTAACTCCTTATAAAATGCTCTCTAAAATCTGGAAATAAATATAGAACCACGATCTGATATGAAAAAAATAGGCACTCCATGCAAATAACTATCGCTCAAACATAAATTTAGCCTAATCTCTCAGCACTGAAGGTCATCTGAATACGAATGAAATGTGCCGACTTGGTCAAATGGTCCATAATAACCCAAATACCATCAATACCATAGGGAGTACAAGGTAAACCACTAATGAAGACCATAGTAATCTGTTCCCATTTCCACTTAGGAATGGGCAACATCTGAGTCAATCTACCTGGACGCTGATGCTCAGCCTTAACCTGCTGACAACATAGGCAATGAGCCATAAAGTATGCCATATCTCTCTTCATCCCATCCCATCTGTAATGTTGCCTCAAATCTTTATACATCTTAGCAGTACTAGGATGAATGGAACATCTAGAGCTGTGAGCCTCATGAAGAATTGGATGAATTAAGTCGGGGAACACAAATATGACCCTGGAACCTTAATATACCCTCGATAAATAGTGTGTCTCCAAGACTAATAACTCACCACCTGATCATGGAGAAAACATAAGTTTCTATCCTCATACCGACGATAACGAATCTACTCAAATAAGGAGGACCTCGCCTCCACACAAGCCAAAATCCTAGTAGGATCTGAAATATTAAGGTGAACCATCAAATTGGCTAGGGATTGGATGTCCCATGCCATAGGCCTATGAGAAATGGATATACAAGCCAAGCTACCCATACTCACTACCTTGCAACTCAAAGCATCAGCTGCCACATTTGCCTTACCTAATAATACAAGTAGAAATATCATAGTCCTTCAACAACTCCATCTATCTATGCTGGAAAGCATGAAGCTCCCACGCGGTCATAAGATGCTGAAGGCTAGAATGATCAGTGAAAATCTCACAATGCACACTATACAAATTATGCATCTAATTATTGAGTGCAAAAACTACTGCCACCAACTCTAAATCATGAGTGGTGTAGTTTCACTTATGCACCTTAAGCTATCTAGATGTATAAGCAATAATACAACCCTACTGCATCAAAATACAACCAATACTAACTCAAGAAGCATCACAAAACATGGTGAATCCCCCACCCTTAACTGAAAGAGCTAACACTGGAGCTGAAGTAATATAATCTTTGAGCTTCCTAAAACTCAACTCACACTCCTCCAACCATGGAAAAGTAACTTCCTTCCGAGTTAATCTAGTCATAGAAGCTAAAATAGTAGCAAAGATCTAAACAAATCACTCATAATAACCATACAAACTGATAAAACTGCAAACCTCAATCGGAGACATAGGCCTAGCCCTGCCAAAATCTTAGCCGAGTCTACCATCATACCCGCTTTGGACACCACATGTCTAAGGAATGATAATGACTCAAGCTAGGACTAACGCTTAGAGAACTTAGGAAAAAGCACATAATATCTTAGAGTCTGGAGCATGACTCTTAAATCTTGTGCATGCTCGTCACTACTCCTTTAATACGTAAGAATGTTATCAATGAGCAATATAATGAAAGAATCTAGGTATGGTCTAAAAATGTGGTTCATCAAATCCATTAATACGGCTGGGGCATTAGTCAACCTAAAAGACATCACCAAGAACTCATAATGACCCTAACGGATCCCGAAAGCTGTCCTCAGGATATCCAAGCCTGAATCCTCAACTGATGATCACCTGATCTCAAATCTATTATAGAAAACACGACTGCGCCCTGAAGATGGTTGAAAAAATCATCAGTGCAAGGCATAGGATAACAATTCTTCACCGCCACCTTATTAAGCTTTCTATAATCAATACACATGCGCATCAAACTATTTTTTTCTTTACAAATAAAATAGGAGCTCCTCATGGGGACATGCTTGGTCTAATGAAACCCTTACCAAGAATATCTTGGAGCTAAGAATTCAGCTCTTTAACCTCAGTAGGAGCCATACATTAAGGTATCATAGAAATTGGTTAGGTGCCAGGCTCAAGGTTAATAGCAAACTCAATCGTACAGTCAGGGGGAATACAAGGTAGGTGGGCAGGAAATACATTAGGAAACTCACACACAATAGAAGCAGAGTCAAGCGATGGACTCTCTACACGAGTATCACATACATAAGAAAGATAAGACTCGCAATCCCTTGCTATAATCCTTCTAGCACAAACATAAGAAATAATCTCCATCGATTTGCAACTAATCGCTCCCTACCATACGACTAGGGCTACAAAAGTCATGGATATAGCAACGGTCTTGGCAAAATAATCCATGACCGCATGATAGTGGGATAACCAGTCCATGCCCAAAAATCACATCAAAATACAACATATCCAAAATAATAAGATAAACATAAGAATTAACATCACTATCTGTTACAACATAAGATCTAAATACTCGATCTACTACTAAAGAATCACCCACGGGAGTAGATACTCATAATAGCACAAATAATAAATCACTAGTAAAGTCCAACCATGATGCATAATAAGTAGATGTATAAGAATAAGTGGATCCGAGATCAAACAAAGCAAGAGCCGACTTGTGGCATTACAAAATCATACCAGTCACAACAACATTCGAAGTCTCAGCCTCAGGCCTAGAGGGTATGACATACAACTGACCATACTCACCACCTGGTTGGACACTTGACTAACCTCCTATCTTACTTGCATGACTACCACCTTAAGAACCCTAGTAACTACCCCTACAACCTTACAAACCATCTCTACCTAAGGGATAAACTTCCTTAATAGGTGTAGAACCCTAGGATAAAACAGCCATCACCCCCATGACTAAGGAAATCTCTCGAGAAATGACTAAAAAGTCCATAAGTAAAACAAGAATCACGAGCAAAACCAAAACTCACAGCCTGGCTAAACTGGAGTAACCACTATTCCTAGCATGACTTGTAGATGGACTTTCTAAAGATTGATCACCTCTCTTACTAGGGCGACCACTAGTACCAAACTGACCTCAGTTAGTGGTCTGAAGAGCTGCCTGAACTGGTCGACTAGTCTAAATCTGAGGCTAAAAAAATAGACACAGAGGATGCCCAATATAAAAAGTATAACCTCTGAATCGGGAGCTATTATGGCTCCCACCAAATCTGCCTTGATACTTGGGCCTCTTATCATGGCCCTCATGATTCATGTCCTTTATCACTCTAGCATGATCAAAAACCTAAGAAAAAGTCCTACCTATGTCAACTAAACTCCAAGTTTCCCAGCAAATAGAAGTCTCAATCCTCTCATAAAGTAGCAAACTCTCTCATACTAAGAATCTAAGACAGCAGTCGTATGCCTAGCCAACTCATGGAAATAGGCCTTATACTCAACAACTATCAAAGAACCATGCTCCAATATAGAGAACATATCCCTCAATCGATCCCTAAGGCTGCACGACATATACTTTTCTAAGAACATCTCTGAGAACTGAGTCCATAAAAGGAGAAAAGATCCAACTGGCTTAGAACTCACTAAACCTCTTCACTAATGTGGAGTAGACAAATCTAACTAAAATATGGTGTAATCCACACCACGAGTTTCAATAAGGCCTAAACCACGAAGCCTATCCTCATAAGTAGTCAGAAACTCAACTACATTCTCTCTAGGGGCACCAAAAAACCTAGGTGGGGCCAACCTTAAAAACCTGTCCAGTATTTTTTTCTCTTCAGTAAACATAGAAGGCTAGGTCATAAATAGCTGAGCGACTGTTGGCTGAACAACTACCGGCATAGGGGGAACCTCAACTCCAGGAGTTATAGCTACAGGCTTTACTCCTGACCTAGTATTCTGTGAACCATTAACAATATCTAAAAAATGACCAAAGAATCTCTAAGCAATAAGGAGGGAATAAAAACTAGTGGAGCCTGGACTGGTCCCTGGCTCATTACTGGCTGTGGTAGAGGAATCTCTAGCTCAGGTGCAGGAATGATGCTTAGGGAAGGCCCATCGTGATCCTTAACTGGGGACACATCATGAGGCTGGGTCTCAGTACCCTCATCATGCATAGCTGAAGCATGAGTCCTTGACATCTGCGAAAAAGTAAAGTCAAGAAGATATCCTACAAACCAACTCAGACTCTTAGAATGATATGAGTGAAAGAAGAGAAGGTCTCTTAGGAATGTCCCATAGCCTCCCAAAGATAGGAAACGACATCAATGTACTAATCCATATGGCCTCCCAAAGATAGAAAACGACATCAATGTACTAATCAGCATAACTCTATTAGACACTTGCTCTTGTAATAATAATACCGGTAAAGCCTAAGCTTTGATACCAAATTGTCATGACCTAATTTTCGAGTCATGATAGCACCTACTAAAATATAATTATAGGTAAGCCAACACCATAACCTGAACTAAGAAAATAGGTTACTTTGGTAGAAACGTCCAACATGGACCAAACATATGAACACAAGTATAAGCAACCATGTTCCATATAATAGAAGACAACCAATATACGAATACCAATCCCATGACCTAGTAATATTAGTATAAAAGAAACTAAGTTTGACAATTGGAAATACAACTTGAAGTTTAAATAGTCATGTATAGTCATCTTAAATACAAAAGACTAAATAAATATAGAAGGGAAATGGGTGACTCTAACTCCAAAAGCTTACCCTATCTTCGAAAAATCAACACAACATGATCTCAACTCAATAGCGACAACTAGTACTCGAGTCTACACCAAAAATGTACAGAAGTGTAATATGAGTACCAAAACAACTAGTACTCAGTAGGCATCATTGGCCGATTGAGCTAAATTATGATATAAAAATGATATAAAGTAAGAAAATATCTATTAGTCAAGGTACAAAATCAAACTTGAAGCATCTTCATCATTAATGTACAAAAAAACTAACCACTAGAACAATAATACGACCTCATATCAATATGTACCACAATCGTCATACAAAGTAGATGATCGATCCGAAAGCATAAAGCAACATATATATATATATATATACAATTACAACCATATAAATACAAAGTTTGTCACGTATAAAATCATTAAAGCATAAAGTAAAAGAACTTACCACGGCATCCCATACCACCGGGAAGTACAACCAATAGAACACAATGTAAAGAACTCATCATGGCATCCTACATCGGAGAGTACACCAATAGATCAATTCATCAAAGTATCAAGATATGTAAATATATATACATAACCAACTCACATTTACCACGGTTTCCACATTTCCTGTCACGGTCACTTACCAAGATCCATAATCATCATCAACTACCGCAAGTAGAACCACCATATATCAAGGTAATCATAATCATAGATATATAGTTATTTAGATCTCTAACTCATTAATATACTCTATCTAGTCTATATTAACTAATCACCATTTATTATTAAGCTATTAGTTTTTTCAGTCATTGTAAGGCCTCCAACCAATAGCTTAACCGATTCCTCATATACTCCTTCTTGATAGAGTAGAAAATAATTATGATTCATTAGATAGCCAACATCTATATCTATCCAAGACGTATCGCTAAGCCATAATCACTATTTAACCAACTCATACCTAGTTATCATAAGTATACTAGTCATCATATAGTGAGAAGCTACATATTACCAACATACTTATCTATCTATTAACTGATGCCATTTTCTAGTTAGTACCATAATCATCTAGTCCTCATTAAGCAACCAACAATATTACATGCTAGGAATTAATATCACTAATCATCAATAATGCCAAGTCTATTATTATCATTAGCCATGTTACAATCATAATTACTAGTTACCACATTTTATCTAACCTAGGTCCACCAATAGTATTCTAGGCTTCTAGCCATCAAGTAATATAACCACTTTATATAGACAATTAGTTATCATATAACCCATTTTACTAGGTGAAATTCCAAACATAACCATTTGTTCAAGATAAATATACTCACTAGGTGAGTCCATAGTTCTACACATAATTACACTTATCGGTTAGTCTTAACTCATTAATCGGCATATTCTACTTTTATTCACTATTTAGTATTAACAAGAGTCACACCACTTAACTAGTGATCAATGATAGAGAGTAATATAACTTCCCAAGGAAAACATCATATCCTAAATACACATAATGACTTAATCATACAATGGCATGACCACGCATATACCTATATATTCATATATGCTTACCATACATAACATCACCATAAATCAATATATCCTCCAAGTTTACCGGGCATCATCATATCATCAATACCTCTTCTAGATATGCTGGGCATCATCATAATATTAATATATCATCTAGATTCACCAGACATCATCATAACATTAACATATCCTTTGAATTCACCAAGCATTATCATAACATCAATATATCCTCTAGATTCACCAGGCATCATCATGACATCGACATATCCTCCGAATTCACTAGGCATCATTGTAACATCAATATATCATCTGGATTCACCTAGCATTATCATAACCACTAAGACAATAATAAATACATACATATGTATCAAAATTAATAACAAGTACATGCCCATAATAATAGAGTATAAGATATGTAAGGGAAATACATATCATGGTACTTCACTATTAATCATCACTACATTATATATAGATGTATAGGCATGTATATATAAATGATATGAGCAATCCCCACTTTTTTGAGTTTAATCATAATTATTAACAAGTCAAATATTGGTCATGGGTATATTTTCTAGAATCCTTCTTTACCCATATGGTTCACAACACTAGCTCAAAGAGATTCTTTTACACAAACATTAGCTTAGTCATTAAGCTTGGATCATAATAAAGGTTGTAACATAATTCAAGGCTTACATAGTAAACTTGCCTATAAATTTAAGTGATAACATAACCATAGATTTAATTTGCAAGACTTTCCAATGCTATCCATATCACAAAAAAACATAATCAATCAAGCATACACATTATTCCAACATCGAAAACATGCATAAATCATTTATTGGGTTTAACCATCATATCACCAAGAGCATAATCTAGGATTTCATTACGTATCTAGGTCACTAAAGAAGTTACATAGTTCAAGCTTAAGGCGGTTCAAGTTTAGCTTCTAATAATCCCCAAATTCTCTTCTACAAGTCTAACTTCTACCCAGAATTAGGCTAAGTTATCTAAATCATGCCTTAAAATCTTACCAATTCACACTAGTTCTATTGGACAATTCTTCTTCAAGGATTCCTCCTAAGTCACCCAAATACCTAAAGCCAATCCATAAATAAGAATACCTAGGTCAACATACCTTTAAGGTGAGTGAACAAGGTCACTCTCATCCACTAGAGCAACTAGAGTATTCTTATGCTATTCATGAGATTATAAGTTCAACTAACCAAGGTTCTAGGCTATGAGTCAACTATCCCACTTAACTTATTTTAAGACCTAAGTGATTCAACTATTCCAAAACATTTCCATCAACCAATTAAATATCTAAGACCCCGCCCAATCTTATCATGATATCATAATTATACTAAAATAAAGCTCAATCCAACTTCAAGTAAGCCTAACCTACTTTGAGTCTAAACAACTTATGAACCATTAATATTTACTTTCCCTTTCTCGAATCTTCCCCTATAAACCAACATATCAACAATATAATCTATGCATTATTATGAGAACAACAACCCCCATATTTCACCATTGTGCTTTAGGTCCAAAATGACACCAAAACCCTCAAGTGGGTCCCACATATAGAAAGCAAGTTTTTAAGACCAACCTATTATCCAAATACCATTAGAGAGTTATAACCCTCAAGAAATTTTAAAAAAACAACCATATTTGGGGCTAAAATCAAGCCTCTAGCCATTAGGGATTTGGGTCTTAAAATCAAGAAATCAACATCAAAATTGAAGGAATCATACCTTAGATTTGATGTTAATCGATAATACACAAGATATTAAAGCTCCCAATCAACACACAAGACTCACTTTAAGGATTTTACACCCTATTAGGGTTTTAGGACTTAAAGCAATGTAAGAAAGGGGCCAATTCTCAGCCAAAAGTGACTTTAAATTGACCTTGTCGAGCTCTCAAGAGGCGTACTTTCACATACGTGCTAGGATGCGATCATGACCATACAATAAAAATCAACCCACCATGATCGTCGTATTATCCATGATAGACAATGACTGAAAGCTTAGACTTTGATTCCAAGCTTCAGCTAGTGCCTCGAGATGCATTCAAAATCCAATATGAGCAAATGAGATATGCAACCATATAGATTTTGATATTCTGGATTTGTTGCTAAAGTCAGATTTTCCATATGATACCATTTTACCATAATTTTTGCTCTGTGGCTATTTGGAACCAACAAAGACTTCTAAATAGAAAAATAGTTCTAAAGACCAAACGAGCTGTCATGTAGCAAAACTATCAGTTCCAGCAAGTCATAAATGACTTGGGGAAACTATGGGAAATCTCTAATAACAAAAATAATCATGAACATAGAAAATGACCTAAACAGTCATTACAATATTTTTGACCTTAAGGGGATTCTTGCTAGTGTTGAGGTAACGTTTCCCTTATTTTAGCATAGTCGAGGTCATCAGTTTAAGGATATGAAACTTTGAATCATCTATTATTAAGTGTTGAGTGTTAATTCTAGGAGAGCTTCCATTGATTTTGATGGTATTTTGAGGTATGATGGCCGTAGTTATGTTTTGAGGGTTGGAGACTTGATTTAGTCATTTTTGTGTAAGACTCATAGATCTAAATTCTTTATTCATCTTAATACAAATAAGATGTATAGAGATTAAGGCAACACTATTGGTGGAGTGGTAGGAAGAGAGATATAATAGATTTCATAGCTCATTACCTATGTTGTCAATAGGTGAAGGCCAAGTATTAGAGGCTTGACAGCCTAATTTAGAGATTATTCATTCTTGAGTAGAAGTGGGGGAAGATCACTATAGACTTTGTTAGTGTTTTCCTCGAACCTCTTGTTGTTTTGATGGTATTTGGTTCATTGTAAATCGATTAACCAAATTGACATATTTAGTTCTTATTCAAATATCTTTTAGTGTCGTGAGGTTAGCTTGTATATATGTTGATAAGATAGTTTGACTTTATAAGAACCTATATCTATTAATTCATACTGGGACTCAGTATTCATTGCTAGTTTCTAAAGAGCTCTTTAGGAAGAATTGGGTACTGAAGTGTATCTCAGCACTACTTTCCATCTTTAGACTGATGGTCAATCAGACGGACTAATTAGGTTCTTGAGGGTATGCTTTGAGATTGTGTTATGGATTTTGAGAAATATTTAGCATTAGCATAGTTGGCATATAATAATAGCTACCATCTAAGTATTCAGATGGAAACCATTTGAGGCATTATATAGTAGATGTTGTCAATTTTGATAGGCTAGTTTGAGACCTTCGAGGTTATGCCCCATGGTACTGACTTGCTTTAGGAGTTGTTAAATGGAGTCAGGGTGATTAAAGATAGTCTGAGAATAGCTTATAGTAGGCAAAATAATTATGTAGATTATAGATTTTATTCCTTGAGGTTTGGATTTGGAGACTGAGTATTCCTCTGAGTATTATCTGTGCAGGGTATGATAAGGATTGAGAGGAAAGGCAAGCTTATCCCTATATATCTTAGGCCTTTTGAGATCCCTTGTACGATTGGAGATATGGCTTATGAGTTAGCCTTGCCCTCAGATTTTGTTGTTATTCACCCAGTTTTCCATATTTCCATGCTGTATAGTTACATCTATAATACGTCGCATATGATTCATAGGATTCAATCTAGTATGATGATAGGTTGACTTTCGTGGAGGAGTCAGTGTTCATATTAGCCAAGGATGTTAGGCAGTTGCACTCTAGGGAGATTCCAGTATTTAAGATTTAGTAGATACACCACTCATGAGAGAAGACTACTTGGGAGATCGAGAATGAGATGTGGGCCCAATATTCTCACCTATTCAAACCTTTAGGTACATCCTAACCCTAAACTTTCATAAGTGAAAGTTCCTTTAGTAGTGAATAGTGTAATGACCAACTAGGTCATTTTCTGCATTTCCATGCATTTTTTCATTTAGTGTTTTCCTATAGCTTCCCTATCATTTATGACTTGCTGGAGTTAACAGTTCAGTTACCGGGCAATTCATTGGTTTTTAAAGCCAATTCTCTATTTTGAAGTCTTCACTAGCAAAAATTGGCTATCAGGTGTAAACTTTATTTTAACGACCTCGTATATTCAATTTTGATAGTTCCATCAGCTCTAAAAAATTGATTTTAGGCTAGGAGGACCTTTTTATTTGGGTTCCAAGGCTTTTGAACTCATTTTGAGCTATTGGTTGGAATTTGATAAAAATGACCCTTGGGTTTGGAGCTCACTTTTTGTCGAAATGACCTTAGATGGAAATTTTGGTTGCGCCATTAAGTCTAGAAATTTAGATTTAATTGGGTAGTATAGTTTATTTGGATTCATGGAATTCTTGATAAATCTTTAGGGCTCAGTGAAAAGTTGGAATTTTCTAAGTTTCCAATGATGCACTTTAGCGGAGGCCACTTAAGTGGCTAGCTGGTCTCTTAAGTGACCAGGATTGCTAGCTGGGCCGCTAAAGTGAAGCCCATTCTGCTAAAGTGGAGGTTGCTTTAATGAAGGAAGTAGACCCAATGGGTATTGCTTAAGCTATACTTAGCCACTTTAGCAGTGACTGCTTAAGCAGTTAAGTGGACACTTAAATAGTCAAGTGGCTACTTAAGCGGTCAAGTGGCCACTTAAGTGTCACTAGAGGGCATTAAATCATCCTCTTAACCGATTTTCTCCCTTTTCCTAACATGTCTCATGAGTTAAAACCCTAGAAAGTGTGGAAAATTAGTAGAGTTATTATTAGAAGATTTTGGGTTGTTTGCAAGCTTGGATTACTCATTTCCTCTTTGAAATCTTGGTAAGTTTCCATTTAATTCATGTTTAATTCCTCAATTTATTCCAAAAATTTCTATATTATTGTTGGTTTGAATTTAGTAACATTTGAGCTCAGAATTTACCTAATCTTGATGGTAAATGATCCTTGAGCATTGAGGGATGTGTTGACGATTTTAAAAGTGTGATTCTATAAGTGGGTCCCACATGAAATTTTGGCTTGAATTTGGTCCCAAAGTAAAATAAATGCAATATAAGTACTGTTGTTCTTATCGTGATGAGTAGATTATCTTTCTGATAGCGTGGCACTGTGTGAAAGCTTTTTGAAAGTTGAAATTAATGTTTTAGCAGACTTCATCGAGTTTTTTCTGTGTGTAGGTAGGTTAGGTTTACCTTAATCCTAAATTGGGATGAAATTTAGTATATTTA
Organism: Capsicum annuum; assembly: GCF_002878395.1. Classification (NCBI taxonomy): domain Eukaryota; kingdom Viridiplantae; phylum Streptophyta; class Magnoliopsida; order Solanales; family Solanaceae; genus Capsicum; species Capsicum annuum. The sequence goes on along the minus strand of NC_061113.1, from coordinate 120,374,080 downwards.
TGATAGAGTGCTAGATGTGGGGTTGAGGATTAGGACTTGGAGTATATTTAGTGTGAATTATGCAAAATTGACTTAACTATTCATGCTTTAGGTAGAATTCCTATTTTAGTACTCAATGAGGTTCACTTAATAACTTGTACTGAGATTTTGCACCTTAGTCTAATTTAGGGTAGAAATTGCCTTAGAATAGAATTTTAAGGATAGAAGTGGGCCCTTCGACCCACCTTAGGCCAAGATTTCTATTAGCTTCGTGCAGACTACATAGATATATTACGTTATCCTATTTACATTCTTGCACGCAAGAAGGTTTTACATATGATGGTTTATCTTGGATTGGGATTTGGGAGGTGATTAGTTCCAATTCAAGTTTTGCGATTTATGATATTAAGACCAATTCAAGTCTAACATATGAGATACTAGTTCTTGTTCGAGTTTGGCATCCATAACATTAGTTTTGATTTAAGTCCAACATATGAGATATTAGTTCTACTTTGAGTCTGATATTGAGAGGTTATTTATGATGGTTGTAGAATCGGTTTGAGCTGGTGTTTGTGGCATGGGAGGATCCACGATTATGGTTTCAAGATATTGTTAATTAGCATAATTATAGTTATTACTTCTCTATGATTACACCATCCAGGATTATGGGGGCCTGCATTGGGTTATTTACTTTATTACACCTTCTATCTTTGAGGGCCAGTTATATGGCGATAGTTATGCTTTTATTTAATGTTGTTATTATTCTGGATATTTATTTATAGTATTCTAAGCCTTATTTTAGCTTTTCCATCTTTCCTTGACCTAGTTTATTTATCTTAATTCTTATTATATTTATATTATGATTTAGCTCAGTCGGCCGATAATGCCTACTGAGTACCCATGGGTTTGGTATTCATACTTCACTTCTGTACCTTTTTGGTGAAGATTCAAGTACTAGTTTATGCCATTGACGTTGTGATCATGTAAGCAAGAGTTTGAATATAGGTGAGCTCTTGGAGCTGGAGTTGTCCTTTCTCCATCTCTTGTATTTTGGATAGTCTTTCTATTTTAAGACTGATGTATATTTGACTATGATATACTTATATTCTTTTGGCTAGGGGATCTTGTACCAACTATACTATGTTGTGGGATGTTATCACTTATCTTTCATTTACCTTCATTATGATATTATTATCCATTTATCTATAGCTTGTAAATCTTTTACTTGAATGATTTCCCGTATTTATACCATTTTCTACCAACTAGCCCATTGCTTATAGCTTCGAGCTACGGTTGGCTTACCTATTGGTGGGGTAAAGTAGGTTCCATGACTCTTGAAATCAGGTCATGATAAGGAGGATGGTCCTTTAAGTGTCTGTTGACCTAATCGATATCATCTAGTGATATAAAATAAGGATCTTGAATCAGTTAAATGAAGATGTTGGAGTCGATAGTGATTAATCAAAGGATAAAGCTAGATCTAGACCTAGAATAGGAGTTCATTTTGGATTTGATATAAGAGATGGCTCTAGATCTAGTGTAGGAGTCGACTCTAGCTCTAAATATGTATATATAAAAACATTGTTGTACTCAACAACTAGGTTTCTGTCCCTCCATATTATTGACCACCTACACAAAATCCTCTATAGACTGCATCCACATCCACGCCCCAGAGGTGCAAAGTGTGGATGGTGGTATGCATCTCCTAGAATAGACTACTTATTAGTTTGTCCACCCATGTTGTGCTATCTACAATGTCTCAAGAGAAATTTAAGCAACCTACTAACCTGCATTGGTAGATATAGTGTCCAACTAAAAATCTATTTCTAACTAGTTCAAATGATGTAAGCCTCTATTCATTTCTTGTATGCCCCTATAGGTGGATGAATCCTCAAACTCATATAACATGTGATGTAGCTAAGAGATCATCTTGATCCTATATAGGCCCATTCTACTATCCTACCTATGAGCCCAGTCATCGACCATCACATCTAAATATTCAATAAAAGGATTCTCAAGTCTTTTATGATTGTCCTGTGTAAAATAATCATCTACCCGTGCTATAAAGGTAAATATTTTATGTGAAAGACCAAGTTGTTGCATCACTCAATTGAGAGTGTGATGCTCTACGATATTCATGCATATCATAGGGAACAACAACCTCCACAAACCTTGATTGATTGTTCAACAAGGGCAAAGTATGTATGATTTTACTATATTATTTCCATACAAATTGTTTGAAAACAAAATTAAAAATAAAAAACTAATAAGGAGAAAAAAGAACTCAATGTTAAATAAAGCATGACATTAAAGATAAAGTTTAACTATTTCTTTATTATATGATCAAGTTGATCTCTAAACTGAATGACAACATGGAGCATCACGTGAGTACGATAATTCACTCGCATCCACCTCCTAGCATAGAGGAGTAATGCCTCATCCTTCTGCACATCCCAATCTCTTAGAGCAAGAGGTATAGGTTAAAAGTGAAAGAACTTCTCCCAAGTCTATATTTAAACATGATAATAAAAATAATTTTAATCCAACTCTCAAATTGTGTATTTAATTAAGAATAAGAAGGAACTTAATTAGTTATGTCACTCGGAGGAGATAAAAAGCTCCACTAATGTCAGCCTTCCTGCCCATAGATGATTGACATAGTGATTTGTATAGATACCCTAGAACAATATTGCTTGATATGTAGGTCCCTACCCTACCAGAAGGAACTAAAAACATTAGGAACTATAAGCTCAACCAATTGCTGGTGTGTTTAAGAACAAGATGCCATCGAATAAAATAACATATATAATCAAGCTATCACATTAACCCTCACATATGGTGTAGTATCTGTAATGAGCTCCATGGATAACTAATTTTTAGGTAGTAAATGATAGAACCTATTTTCATATGACTCACACTCAACATATCCCCAAGCTACGAATGGTAGCTAGTAAGTCGGTATAATAATGTGCATTAGTCCATAGTCTATGCATCCTGAAAATACAATGGATCATCATCAATCTCAATCTGAATATAATCTACATGTCCTTTAATGTCATCCTCACCTCCCTAAAATGTGGATGGAAGGTGTGAGTTTCTGTAACAACCCTCGAGGTAATTTTTTACTTTTTTGTGTTTTGATTATTTTTGTCCTTCTGCATTGTTACTTTATATCATTTATGAGTTGTAGGGATGGTTGGCACAGTACTCAAAGCATTGGAGATTGATTTATATGAGTTTGAGGTTTTGAGTAGTTTTAAAAGTGATATAGTTGACTTTGGTCAAGATTTTGTGATTCGAGTATTGGATAGTAATTCTGTTAGTTCCATTAGATTTGGAATGTGAATTTTACAATATCAGCATGGTTGGTTTGGGTTTTGAAGATATATTATGTTTTTTGAGTTTTTGAGCTAGAAGGTAGTTTATTTGACCTAAAGGGGTTCTCGGGGTTAAACTTAATGATAATGTCCTCTTTTAGTATATCCGATGAATCTAGATTATTAGTATATTTCTATAGGGTCTCAAACAAATCCTGAGGGTCCACTTAGAAAGATTTTAAGCCTTAAACCATTGTTAGTGCAAGGTTTCTAGAGAAGGGCTAGGCCTTTTTCATGTTTGTGGCCCTACCATTGCGTTTACGGAGAAGAAATTTATTTTTCTTTGCAAATGTAATGGTGGGATCGCATTTATAAAGACTAAGCTAGTTCAGATAGGGTATTCTCCTTCTATACATTCATGACTATACCATTGCATTTGCAGTTGGTCTGGGTCGGTGTTCTTCATAACCATAAGGGGTTGTTCGCGTTGGAGAAGAAGGAAAACCCATTTTTTGTGATTTAACTCAAGTTTCATCGTTTTAAGCTTGGGAACACATTTTTTGAGAGAATTTAAGAGGGTTTTTCATCAACTTTGATTTGGGTAAGATTCCAAACTTATTTTTATCCATTGACCTTCAATTATATTGCAAAAATATCTTCAAAACTTGGATTTTTGAACTCAAAATTATGTGTTTTACACGGTAAAAGTAATGAATGAGTGTTTCAATGATTTCTAACCCTATTATAACTTCGTTTTTGATGAAAATTTAGGTTTATAGAATTTAAAGTATGTGTAATATAATTATCAATTAAAATTTCTATTTTACCCTTTTATTTTTTGGGTCAAATTTTGAAGTTATTTTGGGCTGGAAACTAAAATTACCAATACGGGTATCAATAGATTTCTAATTACTAGTTGACACTATTTTTAATATATTAGGAGTATTCTAAATATTTTTGACTTTTGCAGTAGTTATGACTTAACTTTCTTTAGAATGGGCTGCATAGATAGCTACTTTTCTGAAGTATGCTATGGGTTAGGGAATTTTTTGTTGTATTCATCTTTTGAAAATCATTACTACTATCATGTTGCCTGTGTGTGGGCTTGTGTGAACCTTATTATTGATTTAAGAGACAATAATCATTGAAATGCTCATGCAGGTATGGTGTTGGACTTATTTGATCATTAATTGTTATTTACTACATTGTGATATCCTAGTGGAGGCCTGTGTTGACTTCAGTGATGCCATATACAGTTCTTTACTATTGTTAGGGGCTTGTGCCATGATTTATTGAGATTCGGGTGATTCAAGTTCATTTATGCTATTGTAAAGCTGATTATTGTATTATTGTTACTGTTGCTATGATCATGCATACTAATTTATCACTCATTTTTGTGGAACTGATATTACAATGGAATTTAGATTTCTTTGCAAAGAAACTTTATCATAAAATTCATTAGTCAGGGAAAGTGCCGACAAGGTTTATTGATGAGATTATGACTAGTATATGGATTGCGAACCCCATGAGTTTGCTTCAATCATAGAGAGTTTATATAAGGTGAATATTTGAACATTGAAAATACACCATACTATTTTGATGAACTACCTTTCATCTCTTTGATGTGAATGATACTGTGAAATAGACTTCTTTGTATATGGTCAATATCATCTACTGTTGTTAAGATTGAACTATTATACTGTTAAGAGCTGTACGACGTGATCTATTTAAGACTTTTCTAATTGTAGGGAGGTTTACCATTTGTAATGTTATTTTAGTTTTTTAGTTGGCTATTCACCCCACACTTAAAGCCTTATTCATACTCGAACAACTTCATACATTAGGCACCATAAAAGAAGACTCTAACATCACTACTCAAACTAATACACTCAAGCTAGAACTACAATGACTACATGAATAACAAGTTCCATATAAAGTATGTTGTATTACAATTGAAAACTCATGAACACCACTTCAAAACTTCCTAACCTAAAGAATTGACTCTACCTAGTTAGGAAAATCATGTATATTACTCAACTAAGAGATCATATAAGTCACCTATCCATTATTAAACATGCTCCGTCACTATAAGAGAGTTACCCAATTTAACTTATAATATGTAATTTATCACAAAAATAAGTGTAAGATCAAATTTCGCTCACTCTCACAAGGAATTCACATGTCATATAAGATGAACCATAAGCTTGACCTTTGAGTAGTACTCCACTAATATCATAATATCGAGGCTCAAGATTAAGTAGGACTTTAAGGGTTGTAATGTAGGCAAAGGGATAGGTAGGAACTATTCTATCCAGTAATAGTGACTATATTCCCTAAGCTCTTTAATACACCACACTTTACATCAGACTCCACTCTAACTAACCAAAATTTCCACCACTTTTATCTTCCTACTTCTCTTTTTTTGCCCATATTCTTAAGCTAGTTAAACACATCTTAAGTAGGGAGTATTTGATATCAATACATCATCTTAATTAGGGAGTATTCGATATCAATACATGATTCACTTTAGATTAATTATTTTTATCATTACATTACTCCCAACCACAACATATGAATTATTTTCAACATAAGCTTCACTTTTACTTTTTCCTTATTTAATTCTACACTCATTAACATCTAAATCTTTCAACTAAAGTTCTTAGGAATATTGGATCAAATTATGGTAAATTTGAAAGTAAGGAAATAAGTTACATATAAGTCTACAAAAGAATAGGCTAAAGGATCAACGAGGCTTACAAATGTCATGCAATAAGGGTAGATAAAGAAATTATAAAACATGGATATCAAAGAAATTTTGTGAGACCCCGTAAAAATTTCAATGAATTTATTTTTGACCCTCTCACATACATAGTATCAATTTTGACTCTAATTATGTTTAGGGATGTTAAAAGGGTATTTCGGGGAAGTTTTAGAATTTTTGAAAAGGGTTCGGGTCTATTTTAGGTCCCTAAGATTGTAAGCCTCCGTGATAGTGGTGTGCCATAGAGGTTAGCCTCCGCGATAAGGGTGTGTCACAGAGGCTACCCTCTGCGATAGTAGCATGCCACACCGCTATGTAAAATTTGCTAGTTTTTGTTTTTTCATTTGGGGTGAAGGACTTTTGGGATTTTTATCCCTTACACAACTTTATAGAATTAAAGTGACCCTTTTCCTTTAGTTTCAAAGATCAAATCATTATTTTTCCTCTATAACTAAAAACCAAAAAATTTTTAAGGGTTTTATAAGAAATTCACCATCCAAGCTCAAAACTTAGAATTCTCTTCAAATTGCTCTATATTTCAAGTGTTTTACTTGATGAGTTTGAAAGTGGGTTGAGGGGTTTTGATTGTGATTACTTGAATTTCTTTTCCCATGATTAAAATGGACTATTCATGCTTTAATTTATGGTTTTTGGAGTGGAATTGGTGCATTATGAAAATGGTTGGAATGAGGGACAAGGGTTTCCCAAAATTGAATAAATTTTGGCTTGATATTTGCATAAACCTTAACCCACTTGCTATCTTTGTTTTGAATGTGTACAATTATATGGTTTAGCTTGTCTTTTGAAACCATTGCATTGCATTAAAGGATAAATGGAGAACAATGGATTTGTATTACCTTGGTATATGGCGTAACTCTTTAAATAAAACTTAGGAGTCAATTTAGTTAAATAGACTGGTTTTGTGTAATTGAATTAGCTTGCAAGCATACTAGTATGATTATACCATGTTGGTAAATGCCTTAATAAATGACTCTTTGGTTAATGACTAGTTTATGTGCAACTATTTTTACTTAGGCTTAAAGAGAATTATATAACTCATAGTGAAGGTGTAGGTCCCGGGGGGATCAATACTGGAAACTATGTTTTCCGTTGTTGGGGGTCCATGTGACCATGTTCTTGGTGCACACATTATATATATTTTGGGAGGGATATAGCCTTGGTATCTTTAGTCTTTCCTCAGTTTGTGTAGATAACACACACTGGGGCTCTTCCAGTAGGGAGGACTAGATCCATATAGTCCATGGGTACCTTTACGATAAATTTCCTATATAGTTTAGAATAATACATTAAACTCTCAAGTTCATGGCCATCGTCCCTATCCCGATATCCTATATAAATATGTATATAAATGTGATGGATATGGTTTATGATTGGATTTTGGTAAATGCATTATTTTATCCCTATCCTTGAGTTACATGCTAGTGATCACCCAACTGGCCGTCCGTGGTTGCTGCATTATTTTGTGATGTAGGGTCCAAAGGGTTTTTTGTTTCTTCTATGAAATATTACGTGGTTCAATACTCCTGTGGATTTACTGTGAAGTAGTGAGACACCATCTTTTGGAAGGCTTGATCATTTCACTTGTTTTCTTTATTTCTTAGTATTTCACTTAGATTCTTCTTATAATAGTAGGGGCCATGTCCTGACTAAGTTGTTATATCTAGTTTTAGAGGCTTTTGTGGACAAAGTATTGGTTAGTTTGTTGTTTTAATTCTTAGAATCTTAATTTGACTTATTTATCATTCTCATTACTATTCTAGTTGACTTCGCTATTTATATTTATATGCTCTTGAGGTAAGGATAAAGGGGTAGTTTACAACCCTTGGTGGGCTTGAGATATCCATTATAGATAGGCCTGAGTTTAGGTCGTGATAATCTTGGTATCATAGCGTGGTTCAGAGTTGTCCACAAAGCTATGTCGAGTAGTGTTCCTTGTTTTGGTGTGTAGCGCCATACTTATAAGGGGGAGGCTACAAGAAATTTAGGAATGTTTCCCTTTCTTGTATTCTATTTTTGGGCTATAGAGTATAGTGCCATGAAACTCCTCTAACTCCTAGCTTACTAACATTTTAGATCACATCTCTTCGAAGATCTGACAATCATAGAAATACTGGTCAAAACTCTTTGCCATCTGAGGAAGATGTGTAGGGAACTCGCCCTATTTATAGAGTACATGCCCAATCTAGGGTCCCTACTTCTGACTTTTCCACTCCACCAATCCCTACTAGTCTTCTTCGAGCTTTTCGAGCTGGTGAAACTTATTTTTTGTCACCTTAGGGAGATATCTCTATTGCAGAAGTATGTCAATCTAATTATATGCTTGCCCAATTGGTTGCCTTTCAGTCCCATCGGTTTGATTATGTAGGTCGTATTTTTAATTTATCTGAGGTTACTCAAGTTAGCCAATTTATGAGGTTGAATCCCCGAACCTTTGTAGTCTCTAAGTTGAGGAGCATCCTCAGGATTTTATTGATGAGATGGAAAAAATCTTTAGGGTGATAAATATTATAGATTTAGAAGGTGTGGAGTTTGTTTCATATCAATTGAAGGATGTGGCTTACTAGTGGTATGGGGAGTGGGAGTCAATGAGTGATGGTGATGCCGAGATGGGGGTGTGGGATGAATTTTTAGGTGCTTTTCTTGATCACTTCCTTACTTAGGAGATGAGGGAAGCTAAGGCAGAAGAGTTTGTAAACTTAAAGCAGGGTAAAATGAGTGTTAAAGAGTATGCTCTGAAGTTTCAGCAGTTGGCCCATTATGCTCCTGAATTGGTATCTAATATGAGGTCCTAAATGCAAAAATTTTCTTTTTCTTGTCTCGTGATTTAGTGTTGGAGTGTAAGCCATCTATGGTGAATAATGATATGGACATATCTAGACTGGTGGTTTATATGCAACAGGTAAAGAAAGAGAAAAAGAAGCAAGTAGAGATAGAAGAGAGGCAAAATAAGAAGTTTAGATATTTAGAGTAGGGTGCAAAGTAGAAGAACAATGGAAGAGATCGTAGGCAGTGGACTAAGTAGAAAAATTAGGGAAATTCTTATTCAACGGCTAGTGCTCCCTATCCTAAGACTTCAAGTGATCGTCATTTTTAGGCTAGAAATGGTCCTAAGGCATAGGGTGCCCAGTTTAGTGGTGGTCAGTCAGTTTCACTTTATCAGCCTTGCCATTTTTATGGACAAGTTCACTGTGGATATTATGGGGAGGGAGAAATTGATGCTATAATTGTTTTCAGCTTGGTCATATATAGCGAGATCGTCCTTTGGATAGAGTTTTTACTAGAGCTAATAAAGTCTTATTTTCCACTTCTTTGTCTCTTGTACCTAATGGAATCTTTTCAAGTGCTGACACTAGCCGAAATCATCTTTATGAACTTGATACTTGTTAGGAATCTGAGGCATCCCCCAATGTTTTCACTGGTATGTTATAGTTCTTTTCCCGTAATGTTTATTGTTTGCTTTATATGGGTTCTACCCTGTCTTATGTGATCCCTTATGTGGTTGTACATTTTGTTTTTGGTCCTAAAAATATTTCTGACTCCTTCTCTATTTCAACTTCGATGGGTGATTCTATTATTGCTTGAAAAATCTATAGGGGTTGTGTGGTGTCCGTGTTTTATATGGAGACATTGTTGGATTTGATAGAACTTAACATGGTGGATTTTGATGTGATCTTGAGGACAGATTGGCTCCATTCATCCTATGCTTCTCTGGATTATAGGACCCGAACGGTCAGTTTCAATTTTGCTAATGAGCTAGTGATTGTATTAGAGGGGAGTTACTTAGAACCAAAAAGGAAGTTTATTTCTAATCATAAAGCTAGAAAATTGATTTCCAATGTGTGCCTATATCATCTAGTTTGGGTTAAGGATTCTAACTCTTAGAGTCCCTCTTTGCATTCTATCCCTGTGGTCAATGAGTTTCCTAAAGATTTTCTCGATGATCTTCCTAGAATTCCTCCCGATAAGGAAATTGACGTTGGGATTTATCTTCTATCAAATACCTGTCCTATTCTACTCCTCCTTATAGAAAGGCTCCGGTTGAACTAAAGAAACAATTAAAGGATCTTCTTGATAAGAATTTTATCCGTCCTAGTGTTCTCCATGGGGTGTTGATGATTAGTGAAATTACCACCCATTCACACTAAAAATTCGTGCACATTACCATGATTTAAATGTTTAAATGAAACATATGTGTAACTATATGCACTAATATCCATATTTTGCAGGCAAACAGGGTATGAGATGGAAAGATGTGGATTTGAGCTTAAAAAAGGATCAAATAGGGAAGAGAAGTGCAAAAACTAGAAAACCTGTGAAGACTGGGCCTCAGGTACCACGATCGCGGTAGGTCAAGAAGTTAGCTGGCTGCGATCGCTTAAAGAATTCAACAATCACCGAGCCACGATCGCGGGACAATGGTATTTTCTGCTAGGGGCAAAGTTGTAAATATAGCTGAAAAGGAAATACTAATAGGAGTTAGGAAAATAAAAATAGAATTTGAAATAAAGGAAGAAATGCAAAAAGCAGATACAATATTAGAAATAAAATGGTTAGAATAAGTAATACCATACAATATAGAACATACACAATTATCTATAACATATAATAAAGAGAAATTATTCATAAAAAGAACTTTAACATGATATGAAAATATATGTACTTGTAAAAATAATAGTAGAAGGATATTATAATAGGTATTATACACCTATGATAGATACATGAGCAGAAGCAAACTTATGTAGATACAACTGTTTACCAGAAAGTAAATGGGATAAATTAAAAACACCAATAGTAGTCAAAGGATTTAATAATGAAGGAATTTTAATTACATATAAAGTTAAAAATGTAAAAATACAGATATGGGATAAAATAATAACAATAGAAGAAATCTATAATTATGAACTAACATCAAAAGATATGCTTTTAGGAATGCCATTTTTAGATAAATTATATCCACATATAATAACTAAAATAGATTGGTGGTTTACAACACCATGTAAACAAAAAGTAAGAGCAAAAAGAGTTATTAATAAAATAAGAAAGAAAACTGATTGGATAGAAGGAAGTGAAAAAATTACAAAAAAGTTAGAAAATATAAAAAATACAGAAGACACAATAGAACTAGTTGTATTTTCGATAAATAAAAAAGGAATAACTATATTTTCAATAGATAAGGTAGAAATAATAAAGAAAAAATTAAGACAATTATATAGTGAAGATCCATTAAAAGAATGGGAAAAACATAAAACTACTATAACATAACATATAATTTTGACGATTTAAAAGAATTTAAAATGCATATAGATGAATTATTAAAAAAACAATATATACAAAAAAGTAATAGTAAACACAATAGTTCAGCATTTATAGTAAATAAAAATAGTGAATAAAAAAGAGGAAAAAGTAGAATGGTCATTGACTATAGAAATTTAAATGCAAAAACTATGACCTATAATTATTCAATACCAAATAAGATATTAAAAATAAGACAATAACAAGGATATAACTACTTTAGTAAATTTGACTGTAAATCTGGATTTTATCACTTAAAGTTAGATGAAGATTCTAAGGAATTAACCGCATTTACGGTACTACAAGGATTTTATAAATGAAACATATTACCATTTGGATATAAAAATGCACTAGGTAGATAGCAACATTTTTTGGATAGTTATTTTAAACAATTACTTAATTGTATAGTATACATAGATGATATACTACTATATACAAAAAACTAAAGAAGAACATTTAAAATTACTAGAATAATTTACAAATATAATAGAAAAATCAGGAATAAGTTTAAGCGAAAAGAAACCTGAAATTATGAAAAACCAGATAGAATTTTAAGGGATACAAATAGATAAAAGTGAAGTAAAAATGCAACAACATATGGTACAAAAAATAATAAATTCAAAAGAAGAATTAGATACAAAAAAGAAATTACAATCGTTTTTAGGATTAGTAAATCAAGTAAGAGAATATATACCAAAATTAGCAGAAAATCTAAAGCCTTTACATAAAAAATTTAAAAAGGATGTAGAATATAATTACAACGAGGAAGACAAAACACAAGTTCAGAAAATAAAAATACTTTGTAAAGAATTACCAAAATTACAATTCCTAGACGAAAATAAAAAATTTACATATATAGTAGAAGCAGATGCAAGTGAATATAGTTATGGAGGAGTACTTAAATATAGGTACAAAAATGAAAAAATAGAACATCATTGTAGATATTATTCAGGAACATTTAATGAAACAGAAATAAAATGGAAAATAAATAGAAAAGAATTATGTTCATTATATAAATGTTTATTAACCTTTAAACCATATATTGTATATAACAAATTTATTGTGAGAACAGATAATACCCAGGTTTGATGGTGGTTAACAATAAAAATACAAAACTCAGTTACGATAAAGGAAATCCGGAGATTAGTATTGAATATATTAAATTTTACATTTACAATTGAAGTAATCAAGAATGACAAGAATGTTATTGCAGATTACATATCAAGACAAAGCTACTCAAACTGATTTACCAATGGAAGAAGCTGATGTTAAAGATACCCAAACAGACTTAATATTACAAGTGTTTGAACAAATGAAGTTATTACAAGAAAGAGTTATCAGATTAACTACTGAAGTTACAAATGTAAAAGTGCTGGTTCAGCACTATAAAAAACAAAAAGCTATTAGCAAAGATACTGTGCAGGAAGAGCACATTAAAAAACTAGACCTAGAAGGTGACAATAGGAAACACCTAAAAACTCAAATTACTAACGAAATTACAGTTACAGCTGCAGGCGCAAGTGATGTATCCAAGGGAAAGAATATAGTCACTGAAAATTAATCTGAACTACCAAAGAAAAAGAATTATAACCTCAACCAGATATTTTCAAAACCATATACACCAAATATACAAAAACCAGAGTCATCTATACCTCTCCAGATATACACATATTCCAAATCACTCAATTAACAAGAGCAGGCTTATAACCATATCACTCGTACATATATTGATAATATTTATACCTTACAAAAATTGTTAAATACAAAACCTATCCAAAGTGAAGAATTAGCAAAACAAAACCAAGGATATATTATACAAAAATGTCAGAACTATAATGAACTTATTGCTTTGCCTAGCACCAGTGTAAACTTAATTTCTTCATGTTACTATTATGGACTATTATCTACAGTTTACACAATTACTGGAGAAGAGTTAACAAGAATTTTAGATATTTACAAAAAATTTATGGATTATAAAAGGATTACGAAGGGATAGTTATTCTATGTCCATTTCTACTCAGCACCAACAGAAATATTGTTTGATGAAATAAAATAGATAATTACTGTTGTCAAGATAGGAATGACACGAGACTATATTATCCTTGAAGAAATATGCGAAGAAGAAGAGATAACCAAAAATCAGATATTGGACTTCTATCGAAACGAGAGAGTTATTGGACTTCGTAGTATATTGACTGAGTTAGTAAATAATTATATAAATCAAAACCTAATTTGGATTTACTATAACAGAAATCAATTATTGGTTTACTCTACTTGTAAAAATATTAGAGCAAATGACAAAGAAGAGATAAGAAAATAGGTCATAACGATCCTAAAACCAGAAGAGTTACCAGTCGCAAGATCTATTACGAAAGGAATTATTTCAGAAGAAGCTATAGATCAATTTTGTAAACAGGTTGGCCAAAGATACGATGACCACATATGTAGCAGATGTAGTGGCAGACACAAATTTATCCCAGATGTGATGCCACAATAGCAAGAAGATAAAAACAACAGCTGGAAGATACACGACAAAAAGATAAGAAGATGGAGCAATAATGGAAAGATAAGGAGACAAAAACATCAAAGTGAAGAAAGCGACATATGAAGAAAAAGATAACTTTGTCAAATATGTAATACGTAAATCATGTGAACATTTAATAGCTTTACTATTTTTAGGATAGGCTTTTTGACTTTTGGCACTTGCCATTAAATGTAAAGATATAGGACCATTATTGGTTTTTATAAGTTTTTGACTAGAAATAGTATATAGGTAACGTGTAAAGTTATATTAGGACAGATGTAAAGATGTAAAAAGTTTACGCGTTTCCTTTAGGATTATAAATAGCATAGAATTTGCTCAGTTAGAGACAAGACTTTCATGTGTTGAAAGCAAGCCTCCTCTTTTGTAAACAAAAAACTTTTGAATATTTAATAAAAAATAGATATATTTCCAAGGAAAAGTTATGGATAAACAAAGTCCAGAATTATCAAACCTACCAGAACGGATATATTTATTTACGATTATGAATAGCTAAATTTATAAATTCCTGACAATCATGATATGATAAAATAAGTTCATGATAGTTACTTTATAGTAGAATTATTTGAAAAATAGAATGTTAAGAATTTTATTAGCAAAGTAGAAAAGGAGAAAAATCTCTAAGAACTATGCCATCCTAAAGGTGAAACCGGTGAGGTAAGAAAGCCTTGATAGGGGAGTAGCCAGAGTAGAAGCACTGTTTAAGGAAAAAGTATCCAGATTACCATGCTAATATTGACCGAAGAACATGTTATTTAAGAATAATCTAGTATATAGTAATCTAAAATGATCATATTTTGTTATGTGTATGATTCAAGGGAATAATTTGAAAAAGCATCATATAAAAAATGAATACTTATTTATCTGATGAAATGGTAGAAAAATTCAAAATACTTGTTTTATATATACTTAAGGATATAGAAATTGTAGATATAAGAAAAATCATATTGAAAAAAATATTTGATAAATATTTTATGACTAGAATAAATTACGTACCACACATACCTACCTACTCTTACAAATACTTACATACCAAACCTACACATCAACCATGATAAATTACGTATATTTAGAAAATTGAAAAATGGATATGAAAGATATACAATTAATAGAAAAACTAATGAAAACAAATTTAGAAGAATATACAAGAACTAAAGATATAAAATTCATAGAATTCCTTAATGAAAATTATTAAGATTAAAACAAACAACTAATAAATACTATGATAAAGCAATTAATTACTAGAATCCAATTCCAAGTTATCCAAGTTATTCGTAGAAACCTAAGCATATTATGGATAATATGACAAGATATATATTTGATAAAACTAAGATACTAGTTTTATATATTATAAAAGACTTAGAATTAGAAGACATAAAGAAAATAATTTGGGAAAAAAAATTTGATTATGAAGATGAGTTACTCAGTACTAATTGGATAAAAGATGAATTAGAAAATATAGATTTCTATGGTAGAAATAATTTAGACAGTTATTATTCAGATGGATATTATACAGATTAAAAATGCTAGAATATATTAATAGAGTTAGAGAAAAACAAAGTTGGCTATACGAAAAAATTAATTATATAAATCAGTTTAGAAGAGGAAGAGAACGATTAAAGAAAGATTAATTTGGATAAATAAAACCATAAAACAACTAGAATTAAAATATAGTTTAGAATATGATTTAGAATATAGTCAATGAGTGACATCTTTGAGGTTTTGTTGAAAAAATAGCCTCAAAAACCTTAAACCTAGCCTACCACATCATCAATGATTCAAATTTTGCACCGAATCATCACGATCCCATGCATAATTTTCCCCTAGGAAACCATATTCCCAATATGCATTTTAATTGATTACACTCTAATCATTCTTAGACTTGAGTTGGTCCCTTAGATGCCTAAGATTTAATTTCGGATAAAAAAACATTGAAAACCCCCAAACCATTTTGTATCATAGGTTTGAACTTAGCAATCAACTTTTATTTTGAACTTACTCAATTGCCACTAACATTGTTTCTCGTGGATTTGACTCCGACTCTTAGTTGGGTAATTATATTGACAACGACCACCTTGCATTCAAATTGACGTGTAAGTGGAGCGTTATCAGGTGCTCCTATTCTTTTTGTGAGAAATAAAGATGGGTCTCTTCGGTTATATATAGACTATCGTCAGTTGAATAAGGTTATAGTGAAGAATAACTATCCTCTTCTTGGGAATAATGACCTATTCGATTAACTTCAGGGTGCTAGGTGTTTCTATACGATTGATCTTTTTTCGAGTGACCATTATCTAAAAATTAGGGAGGTCAATATTCCCCAGACTTCTTTCTGAACAAGGTATGGTCATTATGAGTTTTTGGTTATCCAACTTTTTAGAGAAGAATTGATTTGTATGTACCCATAGATTACATGATTTAGTTACTTGAGGGATTGCAATGTACCCTAGGATGTTCATTATTATGTTTGCTTGGGGGATTCCCTTGTACCCTATAAAATATTCAATTAAACCATAACCATAACTCCCAAGACATTACCATTTAACCATATCAAACCATTTAAACCATTTATACCTGTTAGCGTTCCATTTTTAAGTTGTACTATACAATAGTTCCATTAAAAATCCAACAATATAGTAAAAGCATTCTCATAGGCATTTTATTAGACATGTTAAGGGCATAGTGTTTCTAAAGACAAAACCAAGAATAATCTAACCTTTCCCATGCAACCAAACATTCAAACCATCATTATAATATAAACACCATAAGTAAAAGACATAGGAAAAATATAACCAACCATTATAACCAAAACCCCCAACATATATTTGAAAACCTAAAACCAAACAACAATTTTCATGAAAATGATTCATAAAACATGCCTTTTGTTGGAACTAACAATGTGGAAGGGGTAACATGCCTTTGATTAAAAAGAAGATGGAGAGAAACCACCCTTGTAAGCCCCAAATTTATCCTATTGATGAAAACCTAGCCTTTCTTGACTCAAGAGCTTTTTTGAGAATTTGAGAGAGTTTCTAAGTGTTTAAGATTAGAATATTAGGGTAAAAGGTGTCCAAAAAGTGAAATAAGTTATGGGTCCTTAATAGTTTAATAGGGGAAATATCCAGATTACCCCCAACATAAACTACATAAAAATTCCACAAGAGGGTACAAATCCACCATACCACTCGTACCCTATCATACATGTGGTACCTACCACTCGTACTTTATACTTTCCTTGTACCCCAACACTGTCCAACATACGACCACTATTTCCCAATCGTGCCCAAGTATACAACAAGTTCCATGAAACCATACCCTAGGAAAAATAGGATTTCCTAGGTTAGACTTTGGGCATCACACGACTTAACATCATACAACTCGTACCCATTATACAACTAGTATGATACATTCGTACCTAAGACAGAACCCATCCAACCTATACTATTTAAGATACTAGTGATGATCGCGATATCATACCCAAATATATGACTAGTACCACTATTCGTATGATATTCAGTAAGCTCAAAACCCAGAAAATTTCTAAGGATCAAACCCAAGGTGTTTCAATAACTGTCACTTTTCCATGTTCGAATGGGCCTTATGACATTTAGCATGCACTGTGTGATTTTGGAGTGGTCATTAATTAAATTCCACTGGTGATATACAAGGTGTTGGGGTTAGGAGAACTCAAGCCTACATCTGCAAGGCTACTAATGGATGATTCATATGTAAAGAAAACAATGAGTATTTTGCATGACATAGAAGTAATGGTGACATACTTTACATACCTAGTGGATTTCATAATTATAGATTATGAAGTGGATGCCCAAGATCTGATCTTATTGGGTATACCCTTCTTATCCACTGGATGACTATTGAACCATATGGATTTGGAGGAGATCACCTTTACACTAAATAATGAAAAAATGTTTTTTAATGTGTGTATGATAGTCAAAAACTATATAATATAAGAGTTATGGTGGTGATAGATACAGTGGATGATAATGTGGTTGTACAAGATGTGCCTATTGAGGAAAGAGTATGGGTTGAAATGTTCACATTAGTAATTATAAATTTTGAGAGTAATGGGAAAGATGAATATGTTAATATGGTATATGCATTACGAGGCATAGGTTCTTATATGTATGCCCCTAAAAAGCTGAATCTTAATTTGGAAAGCAGAACCACACCTCCTGAAAAACCCTCAATTAATGAGCCATTAGTACTGGAATTGAAAACTCTCCCATCTTACTTGCAGTATGCATTCTTGGGAGCCAACAATAACTTATTGGTGATAGTTATGGTAGATTTTGCAGAATCACAGGCGGAAGCTTTGATAGCTGTGTTGTAAAAATTCAAGAGAGCAATTGGTGGACCACTGTTGACATTGTTGGGATTCCACCATGTATATGAAAATAAAAGATACATCTTGAGCCGGAAAACATTCCTAGTGTTAAGCATTAGAGGTGATTGAACCCTCATATGCAGGAGGTGGTGAAGAAGGAAATAGTCAAGTGATTAAATGTTGGAATAGTTTTCCCCATTACGTACAACAAGTAAGTTGGACTAGTTCAATGCAAGCCAATGAAAGGTGAGATAATAGTGGTTCCCAAAAAAAGAATTAATTAGTTCCCATGAGACTAGTGACTGTATGAAGAGTCTGTATGGATATAGAAATCTGAACACTTGGAAATAAAAGGGCAAGTTTCCCTATATCTTTAAAGGATTAGATGTTGGATTGACTAGCAGGCAGGGGTTGGTATTATTTTTTTTATGGGTACTCGGGTTACAATAAAATACCTATTGCTCCAGAGGACTAAGAAAAGATGACTTTAACTTGCCCCTATAGGACTTTTGCATTCAAGAGAATGTCGTTCTAGGAATGCAATGCTCCTGCCACTTTTCAAAAAGGCATGATATCCATATTCTCTAACATAGTGGAGGACACGATAGAGGTATTCATGGATGACTTTTGAGTGGTTGGGGATTGATTCGAAGTCTATTTTGCCTATTTGGCTGATGCACTACAGAGATGTGATGAATGCAACTTAGTGCTGAATTGGGAGAATTGCCACTTCATGGTCAAAGAAGGTATCATTATGGGGCACAAGATATCCAGAGATGGTTTTGAGGTGGACAAAGCTAATATTAAGGTAATTGAAAAATTACCGCCACCAGCCTCAGTTAGAGGCATATAGTGTTTTTTAGGCTATGCAGGTTTTTTTAGAAGGTTCATTAAGGATGTAACGCCTCGAATCTGGTACCCAAAATGCTACACAGTGCTCATGACCCCGAAGGACCACAAGTTAACCCATAATTGATATCTGTAACTGAGCACTGAATAACATACTATAATTATACGAAATATAAGCTGTAAGGCCATAAAGTTCAAAACTGAACTAATACTGAATATAAAACAATGTTTGTAATGGGGTATAACAATACCCAAAACTGAAATAAATTATCTAAAATATGATGTAGTCTGAAAGCCTCTAAACTTTCTGAAAACTATACAGTTCATGGGACATGTCCCCAACTAACTCCGAACTACTGAAATAATAAAGTAATAAAATAATCATGCTATCCTTGAATGATGAGGACTCACTTCTAGTCGGGCTACTAAACGTTTGATCTACTAAGGATGCTTGGGAACTCATGCTTCTAAATGTATGGTATAAAACATCATAGCACAAATGCGTCAGTACATTGAATATACTGGTATGCAAGTGAGGTAGGCTAAATACAAGGGTTCATATGCATGAACAATAATAACTGACTGTATAACATGAATGTGAGAATACATACATGAATACATAACTGTAACTGAGATTGTGCTAACGCTGACTCATGAATTCTAAAAATATGGATTACTGATATCTGAGTACTAATACTGGAATACTAAATGACTGAGTCTACTGAATACTGAGAGACTAATATTATTTTACTGATAGAGGAAAGACTATTTCTAATAGTTCTGATTATGAAGAATTGATCTGGTTCACTATATCGGATAGTCCTGAAACTGAATACTGATAATATGAGTATTATCAGTATATTGAGTATGTCCTTACAGATATGAGTATTATTAGCACTATAAGGTTAATAACATGATTGTTGAGTATGAGTACTGATAACATGAGTATTATCAGAAATGCCACTTATAAGGACAAGCTGTGAGTGACCCTCATCTGATAGTGTCCCCAAAAGAGAATAGTGGGGCCCTCATATGACAGTGCTTATTAACCAACCCTCATCTAATGATTTTGATGTATCAACCTATGTTGGCTACATAGTTTTGGAATGCAAGGATGACATCTAAGAATCACACCCTCATCTAATAGTGTGTGTTCCCATACTTGGGTTCACTCGATGCTAATTCCTACTCCCATCTGAATAGACACTGATCATGGATTACTGAATTGAATTAGACTGAATTAACTAAACTGAACTGATACTAATAGTATCGTTTAGCGAAACTAAACTAGGTTCATTGAGTTCCTTTTATTGACAGGATGCTACTGAGATCTGAGAACTGGCTGAGAGTACTGAAGTTACTGAGATTTACTGGGTATACTGAGGTTACCGAGATTGCTGAGCACTGAGATTACTAGATTTATGGGTTTTTCCCTGAGTCACATGACTGATTGAGTTCTATGGATCATGACTTGACTGAGAGTATCGTGAAAACATGATATGCCTCTAGGCACACAGCTAAATTATCGAGTACAAGTACCCCCAGGACTTAATAGAATGAAACTGACAAGGCTTGACACTTTTGATCACTTGACTAATGTCAATAATTCATAATACATAAATTTGGGGATTTCATGAAGCACATGGTTATCATAGTCTTGAACATGGATAGTAATGCGTGTAAACATGGCATAATTTCATGATTCAAATCTTATGAACATCCCATCAAGCAATCACAATGCATAGGTTTAGCATGGGAATCATCTGAATCAAATAGGTATAACATAACGTAAGAGACATAACATAATCTTGACACATGAAAACTACGTACTTGATCATTATTTATTCATTGGGGTATATTATCAAACACCTTGCACGTACACATACAACATAGGTATGATCATCAATTTAATATGACATGGTTCAATAATTTAACTCAATTGTATGAATTTCAACCATATACGAACATAGTTTCATGAAAAACATTATAAAGATACAATTTTGGCAATCGTACAACAATAACAACATGAGTGTAATCACTTCAAAACAAGAACATCATGACATATAGTTTAAAATAGGGTTATTGAGTTTCATGGATGAAAGGAGTCCATGAATCAACACTGTGCATACCTTAGTTCTTGATTCTACAAAGATTGACGAAGAGATTCTTGAATTTGATTCTTGGATTTGAATCTCCAACTGAAAACCCTAGCTTATTATTGAGAGAAACTTGAGAGAAACAATATATTTTGGGTGAAATATGGCTGAATCACGTGTTATTGGGTATATACAAGGGTGATAAATTGACCCTTTTAACCCTTTGATGCGTATTTTAATTATGTGAAAATTTCTCGATTAGGACCCCTGGCGCGATGAGGCGCTATCGCGCCGTGTCTCTGGGAAGTGAAAAATAGGAAATTGCATGGAGGCGCGACGCGGAGCTATCGCGTTGCCACTTTTTTTATGACCTGGAAGTTTGGCTCGATGCGCCATTATCATGGAGCAACGCTGGAAATCGATAATTGCCATTTAAGTTGGCTCCGCGATGCACTGATAGATCAAATGATACACTGCCTCACTAAAAAGGCTCTAACTATTCACCCGGGTGTCATATTTGGGCGAATTTGATACAGATGGAAAACTTATTCAATTTTCCATATGATAAAAAGTGGATTCATCTTTAAACTAAGTCTTTAACATTTCTGGGATGATTTTTAAGCTAGGTAAAAATATGGGGTATTACAAATGACTTCTCTAAAATTGCAAATCCTCCGTGTAAGCTTTTAGAGAGAGGTGAAATCTGTGTTTGATGATAGATGTCTCCAGGCTTTCAAATGGCTTAAAGAGAGATTAATTTTGGCTACGATCATTATGTCCCCTATCTGGTATGCACCCTTTAAGGTCATGTGAGATGCATGTGGAGTGACCTTAGGTGTTGTACTACGCCAAAGGAGAGAAAAAATCCCTTAGACCATCTATTTTACCAGCAAGACTTTAAACCCCGCACAAAAAAATTATACGTTCACAGAGCAGGAGTTACTTCTGGTGGTTTTTTGCAATTGAAAAATTTCAGTCCTATTTAGTTGGGACTAAGGTCATAGTTCACAAGACCATGCAACCTTGAGGTACTTGATGTTGAAAAAATTCCAAATCGAGACTGATTCATGGTGTTCTCTTGCTACACGAGCTAGCTTTTGAAGTAAAGGACCGTAAAGGCATAGAAAACCAATTTTCAGATCACTTGTCCAGGCTTGAGGATGAGGCAATAAAGAAGTTAGGGAATGATCTAGATATAGATGATACCTTTCCAGATGAGCGGGTCTTGGATGAATCTCAAGACATAATTCCCTGGTTTGCTGAATTTTCCAACAATTTTGCAAGTGATCTTGTCCTAAAAGACCTATCCTTTGAGCAAAGAAGGAGATTTATGCATAATGCGAGGAAGTTGTTTTCGAATAAGCCATATCTGTTTAGGCTTGTCACTTCTCAGCGTTTGGGGGTCATTATAGTTGTGCCCACACAACCCACAAAATTTTATAGTGTGGTATTTACTGGCCTAAAATTTCCAAGGATGATCACGATTTTACGCAAGCGTATGACCAATATCTCGCCGTGCAATGAATTCCCCATGACAGTTATCTAGCATTGGAGTTGTTTGATGTATGGGTAATTAATTTCATAAGTCCATTCATGAGCTCCTATGGAATGAAGTATACTTAAGTAGCGGTTCACTATGTGTCAAAATGGGTGGAGGAAATTTCTCTTCTTGACAATGAAGGTAGAAGTGTCATCGCTTTCGTGAAGAAAAATATCTTTTCTCTATTTGGCACTCCAGCTGCTATTATCAGTGATGGTGGGTCTCACTTTTGAAATCGATTGTTTCAAACCTTCTTGATAGATATGGTGTAAAGTATAAGGTGGCATCATGTCAAGACACAAACCAGGGCCTTTCCATGACGGTTATATCAAGTCCACCGATGATCAGAGACCACCCCTTTGCACCTAACAAATCAACACAATATCCCACTATCGGATGAATTTTTTGAACATATAAAAAGATAGCACAAGTTAAGATTAAAGAATAAAAGATAAGTCTATGACCAATAACCAGTAACCGGCCTAAAACAACTGACCAACATTGTCTATGTCCACAGTAATCCAGCAATGCCTTTTAACACAAGAACCAAAACCAGTCCTTGTCAGGATATGTCCCAGACAGTGACATCACAATGAAAATGATAATATTTATGATAATGAAAACTCTTAATTATACTCTAGGATAATGACAGATGAAATGTTTAAGTCTTTTGATGAATGGAAGCTCACCACTTCACCACAACAAATCGATGAATCGAGCCAATCCACTTAACTCTTCACAGAAAAAATAGAGGTATCTTCGGTACCTGTATCCTATGGGGATACAGCGCCCAAAGACGGTTAGTGGGGTGAATACTATCATGTAATTTAGGAATAAGGATAACATAATATTGTGATGAACAATTCAAAATCAGTAAAAAACAATGCACATGATCAAATACATACATACATACATATATATACATATATATATATATCACATGCTTAGATAGGGAAACAACTCTTAACATACACTATAAAAAGTTAGTTGGGATTGTGTAGATCAACCATCATCATATAGGAAGTCACCTACAGCTATATGGGCCCAACTCTCCATCAGCTGGTAGGGCCCTAGTATGTGTGGCCGAACGAACTAGAGGCTATATATATGCACTATAGGCAACTCAAACCTCTCGGCATATCAAGGTTACACAATAACCAAATCATTTAATAAATTATAGAGGACTCAAACCTCCCAATCATTCGATAATAATAAGGGGAACTCGAATCACCAAGTCATATAGACCCCTATGTCAGCAATCGCAGTTTCCAGTATTCGTTCCTCGGGACCTCAACTTTCATGAATCAGCTACACAACCCTTATTAAAGCCCAATTAAATCATTTATCACACATTTCCATTCATTGAATCACACTATACATTAAGTCATTCATTGTTGGTATCGTCATACCAACTACACTTGCAAGGTAACATCAACATGCCACGTAAATTACCATCTGTTGGTGGAAATCCTAATCCTCATTGGTTCAATTATATATTATCTTGGGGAATTACACAAACCCATAAGGTTTAATTAAAAATCATTATGCTTCGTTAACCTTTCACATTGTATAATAGTTCAAGACTAGTGCAATGCACATAATATTTTTCATATTCAAAACCAATTCCACAATAAGGGGTGGAGGTCAGGTCATAACCACTTCAAAAGTCACAAGTTTGGGGAAATCACAATCCCTTAATTTATTTACCATTCCCATTTATAAAATTTGTTTTAAAACCACATTAAAACATAAGCCATGCAGGAACAAACATGAAACATCATATAAGCAATAGTTATTCGAAAACCCTCAACACATGTTTTCAAAACCAACATCGATACCGTATGAATAACACTTTAAAATTTATATTTTTTTCCAATTAATATTTAGGGAAAGAGTAGCATGCCTTAAATAGCAAGTTTCACTGAAAGAATTCAACCCTTGAGATTTTGGATGACCTACTTCTTGGAAACTGTAAGTATGATAGCTTGAGAGAATTCAGAGAGATTTAGAAATGTTTGAGTATGTTATGAATGAAAAATAACCCTCTTAAGTGCCTTATAAATGTCGGGTTTTAATTGGGTGAGAGTGAATTGTCCAAAGTGCCCTTTATTGAAAACTAAAATTTAGTTGTTAGTGACTATAGGTCACTAAATAACTCGTAGGGGCTCACTATGACTCCTCACCATGAGTCATAGCCATGACAGTCTCGAGGGAACTCACAATATGTTGACCCTATGGCTCAACTAATACGACTTGTAATGGGACCTTACAACTTTTAGGGTCCAGTCGTAGTCAACACAAAACCCATTTAGGGTAAACACTAGACATACTACGATTGCACCCAATGACTCATAACGAGTCCTCCCGGCTCTTATTGAGCCACTAGCACATAGAGAAAAACTTAGTCGCACAATTACTGATTTAGTTATATTGGGTCCCTAGGACCCGTCAAGACTCCCTACAACTCATGGGGGAAGTCATAGTCAGGACAGTGAGGATAAAATTTTAGAAATTTTCAAGCACCAAGAACCTGGGGCATTACATACTACCCTTAGGATCATTCCTCCTCGAGTGACAGGACAAGGAATTTATTAGCACGATTTGAATCCAAACACAATCACCCTTACATTTAACAAAGACAGAAAACAAGGATGTTAATAAATGAAAATACGTCAAGCACAAATTTCTTGAATGGGGAACAAGCATGGGTACTTGGATTTCATGTCCTACATGGCTTCCCAAGTAGCTTCTTCAACCTTTTGGTTCTTTCAAAGAACCTTTATCGAAGCCACAACCTCAATCCACAACCGATGGACTTGCCAATAAAAAATCTAAATTGGGACTTCCTCATAGAATAGGGAATCTGAAATACCCACCTCCTCCAAGTGAATAAACATTGAAGGATCACCCAGGTATTTTCTCAACATCAAAACATGAAACAACGAATGATTGGAGATCAAACAAGAAGGCAAATCTAATTCATATGAAACATTACTAAGCCTCAATACACAGCACGGACCAACAAAATAGGGAATGAGTTTCCCCTTCTTACCCAATCTCATCACTACCTACATGGGGGACACCTTCAAGAACACCCAATCGCCAATACTAAACTCCAACTCCCTTTGCCTTACATTTACATAGGACTTTTCGTGACTTTGGGCAGCCATAAGTTTATCCTGAATCTCCTTCACCCTCTCTAAGTCTTGGTGAACAAAATTAGGGCCAAATGACTTATTTTTACCAACCTTAAACCACCCAATAGGAATCCTACACTTCATACCATGTGAGGCCTCAAACAAGAACATGCTAATGCTAGAGTTATAATTATTGTTGTAGGAAAATTCGATGAGAGGCAAATGGTTAACCCAACTTTATCCAAAATCACATACACAAGCCTAAAGCATATCTTCCAAGGCCTAAATTATCCTTTTTGCTTGCCTATCTTTCTATGCATTAAAAGACGTATTAAGGGTTGCCTTAGTCCCCAAATCTCTCTAAAACAACATCCAAAAGTGAGATGAGAACCGAGTGCCCCAATCAGATAAGATGGAAACAAAAGTACCATGCAACTTCACAATCTCCTCAATGAACAACTTTTAATAATACTCAGAAGAGAAATTAGTCCTCACTGGAAATAAGTGAACATACTTAGTCATCCTATCCATGATGACCCAAATCAAATCAAATTACAGGTGAGACCGCAGAAGATCAGTAACAAAATCTATATTTATTATCTCCCATTTCCATATCGAAAGCTCAATCTCTTGTGTCAACCTATTGATCCTCAAGTGCTCTACCTTCACTTGATGACACACCATGCCCTTAGCCATAAAATTAGCCATATCTCTCTTCATATTATTCCACCAATAAATATCCTTAGGATCATGATACATCTTTGTTGAACCAGGATAAATAGTATAACACGACTCATGAGCTTCGGAAAAAATTCTTCTTCACAACACATCAACATTGGGAACACATAATATACCTTTGTACTTTAAGATACCATCACCATCGATCTTAAAAATAATCACCTTCTGCCTACCTACATCATTCTTAATTTACGTTAAAATATGATCCAACATCTGCTTCTCTTTCACCTCTGCACCAAGAGATAACTTCACTACCTTTTGAACAATTACACCACCATTCTTAGAATCCAAGATACGGATCTCGAGATTAGATAAATAGTGAATATCCTTCATCAAATCCCACTTCTCTTTATCCACATGAGATAAGGTTCCCATGGATAACCTTTTAAGAGCATCAACAACCAAGTTAGCTTTACCTGGATGATAGTGAAGACTTATGTCATAGTCCTTAAGAAACTCAAGCCATCTTCTTTGTGAGGGATTTAGATCCTTTAGAGTAAACACGTATTGTAGGCTCTTATGATTAGAATAAATATCAATATAAAACCCATATAAGTAATGTCACCAAATCTTTAATGCAAAAACCACAGTTAACAATTCTAAATCATGAGTCGGGTAATTCTTTTCATGAACTTTTGACTAGCTAGAGACATAAGCAACTACCATGCCATGCTGTATCAATACACACCCATGTCCAACTTGAGACACATAACAACAGACCATAAAACTCAGTGCCCTCAGGTAGATTCCAAATCTAAGTGAAAGTTAACTTATAGTTTAGCTTCTTAAAAATACCCTCACAAGCATCAGACTATAATAAATTCACCTTCTTCTGAGTTAACATAGTAAATAGGGAAACAATAGAAGAAAAACTTCCCACAAACCTTCTATAATAGCCACCAAGAAGCTTTGAAAGCCGATTGGAGTCATGGATCTAGGACACTTCCTATCCACCACAACCTTTTGTGGATCTGTCATGATCCCTTCACTAGAAACAAAATATCCTAGATAAGTCCACTTTGAGAACTTTGCATACAATCGTTGATCTTTAAAGGTTTGTAATAAAAGGAGGAGATGATCATCATGATTCATCTGACTCTTGGAATACGCCAAAATATTATCAATAAGAACAATCATAAATAAATCTAAGAACTAATGGAAAACCTGATTCATAAGATCCATAAATGCTCCCAGGGCATTTTTTTAAACCAAAGGACATTACCCAAAACTCGAAAGGACCGTAGTGAGTTTGGAAAGCAGTCTTAGGGATATATACCTCCCTAATCTTCATCTAATGATAACCAAACCGAAGGTGAATATTAGAAAAGAACTTCGCACACAAAAGCTGATCAAATGGATTATCAATCCTTGGATGTACAAACTTATTCTTCACGGTAACCTTATTTAATTAGTGGTAATCAATATACCTCCGTAGGGACCCATCCTTATTATGCACAAAAATATAGAAATGCCTCATGGAGACACACTAGGGTAGATAAAAACCTTATTCAAAAGATCTTTTGACTGATCCTTAAGTTTCTTCAACTTATTCAAAGCCATTTTATAAGGAGGGATAGAAATATAAAGAGTATCTGGAATAAGATCAATCCCAAAATCAATTCCCCTATTGGGAGAAATACTAGGAAGATGTTGAGGGAACACTTTGAGAAATTCACAAACCACAGAGAAAGTCTTCAAAGAAGGACATTCAGATTTAAAATCCATAAGATGCACTAAGTGATAGAGAAACTATTTAGAAACCAATTTTCGGCCTCTAAGATGCAAAATGAACCTTCCCTTGGGTACTAGGGAGCTACCTTTCCATTCAATCACTGACTCATTAGAGAAATGGAAACTGACCTTTAGAGTCTGAAATTAAAAGACATATATTAGGAATACAACCAATCAATCTCCAAAATAACTTCAAAGTCTAAAATTTCAAAGTCTATCAGGTTTACCAAGGTCTCCCTATGATAGATTGACATCGCACAATCCCTATAAACCATTCTAGACACAATGGAGTCACCCACCAAAATCAGACTTAGAAGGATAATCCTTCTGTATATGATAATCCTTCTGTATATGACCTATCTGACCATATTTAAAATATTTTTTTTGGCCTTCTTCACAAACACCACGATGAACATGACCACAAAATCTACAAAGGGCATATGATGGAGCTGAATAAGCCCCACCAGCCTGATGCTAGGCTCCTAGTATTGTAAATCCACTATCATAGATGATCACCCCATTGCTTTGGAAAAGGAGAACTAGTCATAGAGTAGGAACTAAAATTACCTCATTTTTTCTTAGACTAATTTCCACCATTTCTACCACTCTAATATTGACCTCTACCCTAATTTAAATATCAAAACCTCTTAGTCTGCCTTTGACTCATCTCTGTTTGCTTCTTCTTTTCATCTTCCACTTGCTGCATATACACTACATGTCTAGATATATCCATATCTTTGTTCAACAAGGAAGCCTTGCTCTCTAAGATCAACTCACGGGACAACCTAGAGGCAAACTTCCTTATTTTAGCCCTCATGCTAGACACAAACTTTAGAGCATAACATAACAATTGATGAAACTTCAAGGTATACTCCTTTACTTTTATCCTTTCTTGCTTTAAATTTAAAAAATCCTAAGTTCTTGCCTCCCTCAACTCCTGAGGAAAGAAGCAATCAATAAAAGCATTAGAGAATTCATACCACAAAGCAGACTCAACATCATCGCCCCTAAGCTTCTCCCACTCTTTATAACATTGGTATGATACATCCTTCAACTGCTATGAAATCAATACCCTCTACTTTAGTAAAATGGAGCACATAAAAGACTTTTCTATCTTATCAATGAAATATTTAGGATTTTCCTCAAAGTTAGAATCAATGAAAATAGAAGGACACAACCTCATAAATTATCCAACTCTAGTGGCCTTAGAGGATGAAGTAACAAAAACAATATGCTTATTCTAGGAGGCCACCAACTGTGTAAGCAAATGAATCAACTGGCAAAACTCAACATTAGTCATACCAGCTTGAGGTACTTGATGTGGGATAGGGGGACTGGTGGAGCTCTATCATGATAATCAAAAGTGGTTACCCTAGACCGAGTCTGGACTCCTGGAGTAAGACAAGCTACGTGCACATTGTCCTCGAATGGGACAAAAGAGTTTTCATGAATATCCTATCTTTTGGGAGGATAAATTTGAAAAGCGAACAAATGAGGGTTAGAAGAGATTAAATACCTTAGACTCTATTGCTCAAAGTAGAAAAACAAGAAAGGGAAACAATCCTATTTGCCTCATTTCCTCTCTCTTATAAGTGTGGTGTGCTATATACCCATAAAAGAGACTCTACTTAAAATGACTTTGTTGAACACCCAACAAAACCATACCTAGGATCTAATATAATTTTTTTCATAACCTGAATGGGGGCCTGGATGTGACGGGTATCTCAAGTCCACTGGGGACTAGACACCACTCCTTTGCACCTAACTAAACAACACAATATCCTGAATGTTGGATGAATTTAGAACATAGAAAAATATAGCACAAAGAAAGATTAAAGAATAAAATATACGTCTATGACTGATAGCCAGTAATCTACCAAAAATAACCAACCAACATCGCTCAAGTCTTTTATAATCTAGCGAAGCCTTCTAACATAATAGCCAAAACCAGTCTTGGTCGGGACATGTCCAAGACACTGATGAATAAGAATGAAAATAATAATGTTAATGATAATAAAAACTCTAAATTTCACTCTAGGATAATGGCAGATGGAATTTTTAAGTCTTTCGAAGAATGGAAGCTCATCACTTTAACGTAACCAATCAATGTACTGAGGCGATCCACTTAACTTTGCAAAGGAAAAGTAGAGATATCTCCGATACTTGTATCGCGTGGGGATACAATATCCTAAGATGGTTAATATGGTAAACACTAGTATGTAACTCAGGGATAAGGTTAACATAATATTGTGATCAATAATTCAAAATTATTCAAAACCAATGCACATGATCAAACTTCTGCAAGTAAGTAAACGAGAAACTTCTGCAAAACCAAGGTATGAGCACCTCTATGTCTCCTTATTTTGAATTGCTACAACATGAAATGAATAATTGGTTAGTTGATAAAAGTTCATCTTATTTTTCTTCTTTTGCTTTAACTAGTTTGAGTTTGGAATGATAATACACACTATATGGGTGAATTCTGAGTAATCCATACGCTCAAAAGTGTGAAATTGTGTGCATAAATGTGAAGATGGTGTCAATTTTTGCTAAAAATTAGGATTGTATGATAAATGTTTGAAAAAAAGCCGAATTGAATTCTGAATCTGAAGAAAGGGGTGCGAAGGTTGAAATGGTGAACCGTTAATTATGCAACGGACCACTAAATAGACCGTCACAAGAACCCCAAAAATAACAACCACTGGTTAAGATGCGACGGCCAAAGTCGTGGACTGTCAACTTTACGAAAGACCACCATATGGATAGTCTCCTCTCTAAATTTTTAGGTCTTATGGATAGGACCTGATAGCCCACCTGGTGAACCACCAGTTACCCGGTAGACCACCAGTGTGTCCATCAAGTCTAAGTTTTCACTGTTAGGATGTTTTTGTGATATGAACTAATTCTTTCTATCTTTTTCCAATGTTATGGCTCGCAAACTCCCACCAAACATAGTAGGAAGATCTCAAAGGGGTAGAGGTAAATCTGCACTAGCGTATAACACTAGGTAACATAAAAGGAAAAATTCCATGCTCTCTCAGTCTGAAGAGAAAAGCGATAGTAGTACAAAAAGTACCAGCTCAAGCCCACACGAGGCCATGGTTGCTACAAATCAACCCAAGCCTGTTGAGGGTAAAACTGAGGCTGCTAATATGGGAGAACAAATAGAAGTGTAATGTGGATACTAAACCTGAGGATGATAATGTTATCAAGCATAAGGATTCTTAAGTCTGAGAGCTGATTAGATGGTAATAGAGGGAGCAAGAGAGAAATTCTATAACGGTTTGACGCCTACAGTAAGAGGGATAAAACGGCCATTTATGAAGAAACATCATATTGCGACAATAGAGTTACATGAATATCCTAAGTTGGAATGATGTTTAAATGAGTATGAACTAGCATAGATGAACAGGTCACTAGGAGTGTATCAAATGAATTGGGTAAGAGAATTCTTTGCCAATTATCTTACATTAGTAGAAAAGGACTGTCCAAAGGGGACGTCAATTGCAAGCTTGCCAAACAAAGAGTCAATACCTTTTCGAGGAGTCACTATTTATATTTCAGCTTGAATAATTAATAAGATGTTGTTTGGGATAGAGTACGAGGCTCAACCTGTTATGCCTGATCTTGAGTACAGTTTGAGAACTGTATCTACTCAGAGGCCTTAGGTGGCTTCATTATTGACTGGTGATGGTAACCCTTCTTGGTTGACCAATCCGTGGAAGTGTATTGTAAAATATTTCATTACCTTTAAGGCTAAGTTATAGTGAGCCGTTGTTCGCTTAAGGTTGATGCCAACAAAAGGTGACGGAAACCTGGATAACCACAAAACTAGGGCTGTAGGTTGACTTCGGCCAGATTATTAAAAATTAGATGTTCATAAGGGCACATAAAATTACCGGTGTATTACCGTTCCCACGCTTGATTACAGAGTTATGTAGGGTAGTAGACGTGCCTCTGATTCATGGAGTTGAAAATGCAGCCTAGGTTACACATAGATAAGACATTTAGAAGTTGTAAGATGACTCAAAATTTGAGAGGCATGTTGCCAGGCCTTCTGCTTACCAGACTTAATCTGCACCAACTCCTGATTCTATCGAAATTCCTGCAGGTATGCCTTTGCCCATCACCACTTTTATGGAACTTGAGTATGTGCCTCCAAGTACATATGCAAGTTCAGGTTTCACACCATCTATGGGTGGATCAGACTTTACCGAATACACGTTAACACAGGAAAATTTTGCAAAATTGGTGAAGCTACAAAAGAGGTTTTAGAAATAGTTAGAAAATGGGTGTTATAATTCAAACCTTTTATTGATGGAATTATAGTTGAGGCAATCCATCCATTCCAAAATATTCAGGGTAGGATGGACAACATGGAACACTGCATCAACAAAAGGCTAAATGCATTGTCTCTCCTTAATCTTGCCAAGATCATGGTTAAATTTTAGCAAGCGAAGGCTGATTAGCAAAGTTAAAGGGAAGGCAGCCACAAAAGACTATTTTTGACCCAACCTTAGTGGTGAGTGATGATGATAAAGGCATCATGGACCTAATTGGAAGACCTGTGAAACACAAAAGAAAGCAACACATAGATGAACGAGCTGTAATAAAAGCTGAAAAGAGGAGAAAGAGAACAGAAATGACACCAGAGGTAAATAAACAACATTAGTTAAAGAGAGCTCAAAAGAAATCAAAGAAATATGAAGAAAATAGGAAGAAGAAAGAGAAAGATAAAGCAGCAGAAGTATCTACTAGTGCTTCCCCAGTAAGGAGCAAAGTTCAGGCTTAGTTTGCAAAATGATTTCTCTGATTTTTGAGGGTGAGGTTTTGAGTGCCCCTACCATAATAGGGCCCAACATTGCACCAGGTGAGGATGCAGGGTCCTCACCACTCTTCATAGATGCCTCAGACGAATAAGAGGCAATACAAATATACACATTCTTTTGTACTTTAATTTAACACTTTTAGGACAATGCATATATTTTTTTATATGGGGATGGTGTGCTTGTACCATGGGGGGTTGTGTTGCCGATATTCTGAGCCCTTCCATGTGCTATCTTAGAGAATCGGCATGTCTAGGATCATGTTAAGTTTGCATTTTTCTTTTCTTGCATTTTCTTCCATTTAAGTCTTGTTATGTTGTTAAGGTTGGTCTATGAAATAAAATTGTTGTTTGTGTTAGTATCTTTTTGTAAATACGGATGATGAATGATGTTGGGACAAAGATAGACTATTTCCATATGACTATTTATTTGTCCCTTAGGATATGTGCTGAACTATTAATTAATCTGTAGTTGGCATTAACCTATAAATATACATGACATGTGATGCAAATCTTAAGAACAATAGAATGAGTGTGACTCTGTTGCGACTGTGTGTGCGAGTATTTGTATTAGTTCTTACATAGTATAGTACCTAGAACTTGCCTAGTTCAATTGATGTTGTTCTATAGTTAATGAGATATGAAGGGATGGCAGGTCACCTTGTGCTTTTAGTCCACTTAGCCAAAGTAATTAACCCTACAAAAAATAATTTCTTATTTTTTGAACCCTTATGTAAGCCATTGTTAATTTTTCTTCATCACCAAGCATTCTAGTTAACTCTCTTTCAACTGCTGACTCCCAGCTCTGACCCTGGCCTAGTAATGGGAAATGCGTACCTAAACTTAGGTAAAACACCTAAGTTGAGGGTGGCTATTGTAGGACTGTTAACTGCCTAATGGAAAGTTGGTCTAGAATTTTAATTTGAGCATTTGACCCTGGTCTAGTTAAGACAATGTACACCTTGACTTATGGCATCATCCTAAGTTGAGGGTGGATAATGCTTGTGTGTATATATATATATATATATATATATATATAAATATATATATATATAAAGGCTTTATCGTGGTAAATCATGAATGAATGAGAAAAAGATTAGTGAGCTAGTAAAGCAACACCCTTGGTAAAAAGAATTTAAAGGCACAAAGAGCTAAAGCCTAGTTCTTACAGACATTTGCACAAAATATCTTCCTAACCTAGTCTGATACCTCATTACTAGACTAGTAAAGACCTTCTTGATGTTAGAACTCAGCTATAAGAGGGGTGTTGTATAATAAAGGCAAGCTTATGGGTATATGTGCTATGTTGGTTACTTCTTTAGTGAGTGAGAGGGTTTTTATTTGTATCCACAAAATATAATGAGTGGTGGATCTCCTTTTTTGTGAGGGCAACGTGAGTCATACCTAGTTTGGTTGATCACTATTGATTTTTGTATCCATGTTGTGTAGATGAATTGAATTTAAAACAATGTCGGATATAGACTCTGATATGTTAAACCATATGATTTGGATGATAAGTGAATGGTTGTATGAGAATTGGTTCAGTAGTAAATGCCCATCATGTATTGTTCATATTTGTAATTTGTTGCTTAGTTGCTTAAGGACAAACAATTATCTTAAGTTGAGGGTGTTGATGTTTCAGATTTTCACGGAATATTTTTCATCTTTTTCTTGGGAAAATTGCATGTTTTCAAGAAACCGAAATTGCATTTAATGCTGGTTTTTAGTGTTTCAAGGTAAGGATCTAGCTGAAGGAAGAGACTAAAAAAATTAGCAGAAAAATACTTCTGACGGTCAAAATGGTGGACCGTCAGTCTTGCGATGGACTACCAACTCAAACGTCAGGTCCAAACTGAATCTATGACTTTAGAAGACCTAACAACAACCCATGTGGTGGACCGTTCGTCTTGCGACAGACCACCACTTTGGCCGTCAGCTCTAAACAGAACTAGACATCCTAAAATACTTAGTGATGATCAACATGGTGGACCATCGGTTTTGTGATGGACCACCACTTCGACCGTCAGGACTATCAAGAAATTGACTCTCAAGGATCATCAACGATGATCAAAATAGTAGACCGTCGTCTTGGGACGAACCACCACTTTTACCATCAGTCTTTTCTAGAAAGTGACTCTCCAGGATCAGCAGCGACGGACCAAATGGAGGACCGTTAGCCTTTCGATGGACCACCAACTTTGCCGTCACTTCGGATGTGGATTTTTAAGTTTGAATTTTAAATCCCTTTTGTAGAGGAACATATAAATACCCAGTTTTTGGTTTTATTAGGAATCGCTCTTTTATTAGGTTTTTTCATTCTGAAAATACATTGTTACATAGTTTTTCTCAAGGATTCGCTGGAGATTTGTGGATCTAGATTCCTTTATCATATTTTCTATTGAAGATTGTAGAATAACAATTGTGAATTTTGTAAGTAAACTTTGAATTAATTTATGAATAACACAATGGTTTCTTCTCTTCCTTGGGTGGAAATGTGTGGCTAAGATCCTATAACTAGGGTTATGGGAGCCTTGATGTGAAAAGCTGATTTTGGGTTGTGAATCTAGTAGATTCCTCTAAGTAATAGATATTGCTTAAAATATTCTTCACTTTAATGACTTTTCTTGGTTGTAAACTTGAAAAGTGAGCCCAATAACAACACTTGTTCAAATAGAAAAGTGCTTGTTAGGAAAAGAAAAAGTTTACATTAATCTAAAGGCTTTAACCTTTAAATAGAGGATGGATGTCTTAACCAGATCAACCCATGTGAGTTATAGTTGAATTAATACTATGTTCCTTAAGTTTAATAGAATTAAGAGATAAGTTACTGATTAAGGTTGAGAAACTAATGGGTAAGCCATCGAATTCAATTACTCTTGAAATAAGAATTGTTCATTGGGAATCCAACATAGTTCAAAACCCTAGCTACTTAAGCATCTTGGTAACCATAACTCTAGTTTTACTTCTCTTATTGAAGTACTATTAGCAATATAACCTACAGTTGGATTACTTTCTATGACAAACATTTGAATATAATTGATAAATCAAAATCCCCCTCTATTCTGGAACCTTGGATCAATAGTCTAGTAATAACCACAACACTTAGTGAACACAGTATTCCCTGTGGGATTCGACACCCAACCCAGTTGGGTTCTATATTTGACAATGACCACTTACACTTTCTAATAAGAGTTATATCTTTGGCATATCAGTCGTCAGTGACTTCAGGTGAATACACTACTCATAAGGCTCTCACAATTAGTTGACTTTATGACTCTATTAATACGACTCATAATAGGACCTTACGACTTATAGGGTCCAGTCGTAGTCAACAGAGAAACCATTTGTGGTAAACACTGGGCATTCCTATAATTTACACCTAATGACTCATAATGAGTCCTTACATGTCTTAGTGAGCCGCTCATACTCAAAGAAAAAATTAGTCACACACTTATTAATTTGATTATGATTGGGTCCCTAGGACCCGTCAAAACTACCTACGACTTGTAGGGGAAGTCGTAATCAAGATAGTGAGGATAAAATTTCTAAAATTTTCAAGCACCCAAAGCTCAGAGCATTACACAAAACCTTACCTCCCTTAGACAATAGGCAAGTTGAGGTCTCTAATATAGAAATCAAGTCCATATTGGAGAAAACTATGAATGCCAATAGGACTAACTAGTCAAGGAAATTAGATAATGCATCATTGGCCTATCGAACAGCTTATAAGAACCCTATAGTTACCTCCCTATATCAGCTTATATACGTCAAGGCATGCTATTTACCGGTTGAGCTTGAGCATAAGTTACTATAGGCAATTAAAAGGTTAAATTTTGAGTGGCGTAAAGCATAAAACTTGAGGTTGAGAATGGGAAATGAGATAGATAAATTCTGACTACGTGCATGTGAGATCTATGCCATATACAAAGAATGAATAAAGATGTATCATAATAGAAAAATAGAAAAAAGTATATTTACACCTTGTGATTTGGTCTTATTGTATGATTCAAGACTCTACTTGATTTCTTACAAGCTTAATTATAGGTGGACTGGATCATTAACTGTGTTTAGGTTATTCTCACATGGTACAATAGAAATAAAGCATAATAGTGAAACCCCGTTCAAGGTGAATGGGCAGCAAGTGAAGCACTACATGGAAAACCTACAGGAAGTGAAAGTCTTTGTTGAGATAGATCTTGGCGAGCCAGAGTAGCAAAGGTAACTGAGTCGTGCCATAATGGCAAATTAAGCACTTCTTTAAAGGTAACCCAAGGTACACAAACTCTTAATGCATCCCAAGTATGTTCTCACTTCCCTCTATTTTACTTTATCTTTTGCGTATTGGGAAAGTATGCAGTCTTTTAGTTGGGGGTGGGGCAAACCATAGCCACCATAGGTTTTTGTTGCTGTGATTCTTTTCCTGTCTACTGCGGTATAGTTGAACAACAATCGTATCTAGGTTAAAAATTTGTGTTGTATTATTTTTTATTTTGGATTGTGTTGTGTTTTTTTGTGTAATTAGGATATTTTTATGTATTTAGGACAGTTTTCATATTTTGATTGATTTTTAAAAAGAAATGACACCTTTCCAAAATTATTTTTGAATTGTGAATGTATATATGTGTAAGTATTATGAATTTTGTTATGGGATTACAATTAGGGACATGATAATTAGTTACTAACAATTGCATAATCTGGATAGGTAGTAGCTTGTAATATTGACTTTGTGTCATGTGTGTATGAGATGATACTTAGTTCCCTTTGTGTGTTAAATTCAGAACTTTCCCAGTTAGTCTTACCTAGGTTGTGGGATAGTTGGTTAGGAAAGGATCATAGACTGTTTTTTTATTCAAGTCCACTTTTAGCCTAAATGACCTCACCATTGTGAAATAGTACCCCTTGATCCTTGTTTTGAGCCTTATATCATATCTCTTTATTTTTTCCTTTCACTTTCCCATTGTGTTACAATGGACCTATTTTGGCCTTAGTCCTCCTTGAACATTGTGCACCTCAACTCAGGCAAATCGCCTTAGTTAAGGGTGGCTATCATAAGGGTGCATATTGTATAGTGGTTATGAAACAATGTAAAGTAAAAGAAAAAGAAAGTAGGTCTAGGAGTGGTAGCAAATGAAAAAAAGGAAAATAAAAAGAAAAACAAAAATGTGAAAAAGTTGATAATGAAAGAAATAAGAAACCACACCCAACCTAAATGTGCTTTAAAATAAAAAAGGGAGAAATAAGGGTGGAATAAAAAGAAATTGGTTAAAA
The DNA here is from genome assembly GCF_002878395.1 of Capsicum annuum. NCBI lineage: Eukaryota > Viridiplantae > Streptophyta > Magnoliopsida > Solanales > Solanaceae > Capsicum > Capsicum annuum. The sequence continues at coordinate 120,335,639 of NC_061113.1, read as the reverse complement.
TATGGACTCTAAAGCTAGTGTAGTGCCAATGAGGCTTACTCACTTGATATATCCATATGTACCATACCATCCTCCTAAACCTATATTACAAGCCGAATAAAGTTCTGTAGTGATCCTAACTTAACTGTCTGAGAACTAAGTTAAAGAAAATAAAGGCAAGCCTATGCTATTTGATGCACATTTAATGGAATTTCTCTTTTGAGTTTAAGTTTCTCTTGACTTTCCATGCATTGACATGTTTGATTTTATCTATAAGTGAGTGGACTTCTTTGTTGTGAGGGTACATCAGCCATATTGATAGTGTATACTTGTTTGGGTAATATGATTTGTATATATGCATGGTTGTCTGTTGCTAGTGTACTACGATATCTTTATCCCTTTATGTCACATTGTTATGCTTTATGATTGTGCATAGTTGGATTTGAAAGGTTAAAATGGGAGTGGGTAATGTCTTTTGAGATTTAATCATTGATTGACTGCCCAATATAACTTAGATTCTTCTAGCTAAGCGTCATGTTTTTTTCTATTTTGTTGTGTTGCCTGAGGATGCACAAACATTCCAAGTTGAGGGTGTTGATGTTCTATAGAAATATAGCATTTTTTATGCTTAAAATAATGAAAATATGCAAGTTTCTTAAGTTGTTTTGTTAGATATGATGTGCTTTGGTATGTTTTATGGGAAATTAGGTTTTGGATGCAAAGTTCAATAAAAAGATGAAAATGGATTTTTTGGCTACTTACTTGAGCATTTTTGGATATTTGTGGCATTTACCGTGTGTATGTGACTAAAGCATATACAAGAACTTGATTTCCAAAAGCTTGGTTGCAGGGATTTGAAGACCTGACACTTGCCTATGTCGAGACGCAAATCACATGTAGCATGTGTGGTCCGTATGTGGCAAAAGTAAGTGTAAGGACTGAAGTTCCAGAGAGTGCAAAAGCTGAAGGAAAATTTATGGAACTTACCTATGTCTACTTGTGGACCAAATGTAGTACTTGCAAATGACATGTAGTACTTACAGACTACAAATGGGTAAGTTAAGCACCAAAAATTCAAAATCCAGAGAGTAAACAGTATAGGAAAATTTTTTGGCACTTACTTGGGTCCATAAGTGGACCACGTGTAGTACTTGCGGACAGTATGTGGCCTAAGTAAGTGGATACCGACTCCGTTTATCATTTTTCATTGGGGATTTTATTTTTCTGGTTTCATCATGCAATATAAATACCCTTTATGTGTTTTTCAGCAGAGGTTACTCATTCTTTTTACTTACAAACATATTTTGTTATTCTGAAATCTGAATTTGGTCTTGGAATTATTTTGTATTAATTGTGATTTATAATTCAGTTAATGTTTTAGGTTTTTAGTTGTTATTATTGTGATTTCATCTTATCCTTTCAATTTTGAATGTAGTTGATTATTTCACAAGCATGAGCGTCTAAAACCCTTAGCTAGGGTTTGAGAACCTTGGTGGATTGACGAAGTAGGGAAAGTGCTATGTTGTTCTGAAATGATACCAATGCATGCATTGTATTATTTTCTATTTAATAGATGTATTAACGGTTGAAAATGTTAGGATCCCACCTAGATTGTTGTTAGTTACTCCAAAAAAGCAGTGACTAGGAAAAGATAATTACAATAGTGATTTGCAGATTAACTTTCGATCTAGGTTAATAGGTATTATCTAAGTATGATCATTAACTATCATCTAATAACTAGAGAACCAAAAGGTAATAGTTAATTAGGATCAAGTATAAGGGTAAGTAAGACAACATCTTGAGACTCAAAAGTTAATGGGTGAAATCCATCTACTAGTCCAAAAGATAGTTGATGGTACATAACTTATCAGATTTTGTATGCAAGGTATTGGGTTGGTTCAATAAAGAACGATAAGCCTACTGAATTGAGAAGACAGCGGGAACATAATCCTTGTGCTTATTTACGACTGATTACAAATAGAGTTAATGGTTGTTACTTGTTCAATATTTCCACCACAATCCCCCCATTAACTTTTTCATTTCTATATATTGATTAAAATAGTTAACAACCAAAATTCCATGTATTCCCTTGGGCTTCGACCCCAAACCTTGTTGGGTTACTATATTTGATAGCAACCGCATTATGTTCAGATTGAAGGTATAGTTTGGGCATTATCAATACTTCCTCAGCCTTATTATGTTTAGTTCTTTGGTATGAGCATAATAGTTTATCCTTACTATCTCACTAGATTTATTATGTGGTTACTGGACATTTGAACTTAAACTCTATTCCTATTTGTATGATATATATTTGTGCATTATCTTTGGATCGCAGTCGGCAATTTCCTACTGAGTACCACATGTTTGGCACTCATATTAAACGTGTGCAACCTGGAGATTATAGTACGGGTTATCACCGGTGTTGTGAGCGTCGTGTGGAGAAGTCATGGTTTAGAAACATAGAAAGAGCTCTCAATATTTAGAGTATTAATTTCCTCCCTCTTATGTACTAGAATAGTCTCTAAGTTGTATTCATAGATGAGTTGCATCAGTGTAATTCCCTTGGTACTTTATTTTGTCTTATTATTATACTAGAAGTTCTTGTGCTGATTTCACCGGGTTTGGGATTATATTATGTATGTTAGCCTTTATTATACTTATTCCTCATTCTTTCCTTTATCTATCAAGGTAGTCCATTACTATAAGTTTTGGACTATGGGTTGGCTTGCCTACTAGTTTGTTATAGTAGGCACCATCATGACCTAAGAAATTAGGTTGTGACAATCATCCCCTAATGTCTTGGGATTTAAGGACCTAATTTCGAAGAATTTGCCATCAAATAAGATGGAAATTTAATGAGAGAAATAGTGGGAAAACACCAAGGAGTGATAGGCCAACTTACCTTAGCTTCAATGGATGATTCCCCACTCATTCCTCTCTTCAAACTCAAAATGGTAAAAAAATCTTGAAAAAATGAATGGGAATTATGGGTGAAGAAGGGAATTTAACAATCCTTAGGTACTGCTCAAGTGGTCACCTAGTCACTTAAGCATGTGCTGCTTAAGTGTCTCTTCATTCACTAAAATGGTCAGGCTTGAGGGTGCAAACATCCTTAAAGTGGTGCCTTGGCTTCTAAAGCAATGCTTGCTAAAGGGGATATTGATCATTTATGAAGCCCTAGGCCAAATGGCGAAGTCCTCTAAAGCAATCTAAAGTCGTAAAAGCAACAATCGCTTAAACAGTCAAATGGCCGCTTAAGCAAATACACCAGTCACCTCAGGCAACATATTTTTTAAATCCAAAAGACTCCAACTGGGTGCTAGAGATCAATCAGAACCCTGTGTGTGTAAAAAAACTATGCTACTATTCCAAATTTGACATTTTGGACTCAATAAAACCATAGAAACTTTTTTTCAAGATCATTACTAAATGTGGGGTCCACATCTATAGTTCTATTTTTCTTATAATCCACCTAATAGCCAAAAATAAGTTCGGAAGCATTGGGACCTCAACAAAGGGTCCTCCTTACAAAAAATCAGCGCTCCCTAGCTGATGGCGCTGTTGAAATTATCATAAAAGGTTGTTTACTATGAGTATTGGTCTGAGACCAATTCCATAACAACGAAAGCTCCCAAATAGTGAAATCAACATAAAACCCAAATGAGTTATCCATAACTGAACCGACAGTTTTGACAAGTCATAAATGACCTATATCAGCTACGGTAATGCTCGCAACATCGAAAATGCAAGCAAATAGAGGTAATGGTCTAAAGGGTCATTCAATATCCGCTACTAAAAGGACTTTCATCTGTGAAAGTAAATGGATTAAAAGAGCACGCAAGCTTGAAAGGATAGGTACTTGGCCTGCATACTCTGAGCATGACTCCTCAGATAACCTCTATGAAGAAATAATGCTTCCAAGGGATTTTGCAATAGGTACCCCTTTTAAAATAATTTCCTTACTTCACTTTCCAAGAAACCCAAAACTCAACATTAACAACCATCTGGACTCCAATCAAATCCAGAATGGATGATGCATGCAAATCCAAATTGCAACACACTGATACCACATCGATACCAACATAATAAAGTAAAAACTAACCCAAGACAAATGCAATCCAAGAAGTTAATCATGCAACTAAATCTAATACACAAATATATCTTTCTTTTTCCCATCCAAACCTACTATATGGTCTAAACCACCCAAAATGACACCCCAGTCCTGTCCATGAAACTCCATCACACTAACCTCTAACAAATAAAACTCATCCACCAATAATCCATGATGGAAAGAATAAGGATACGCCTATAAGGTGCTACCTAGGAATACAAATGGTTATGACCAATGTCCATAATCTACTATCAAAGCTATGGCTAGTCCAAGTGACCCTCAAAATTGATAATCAATAGTTCGAAGAACAAACTCTCCAAAACAAATAATCCACTCTAGAATTCCCCACCAATCAAGGGAAAAAGCCATGCTAATTCCAATTCGGGCATACTACTCCCGCTAAGCAGACAATCCAAAATTCTGATGAAAACTAAAAATCAAGGTCAAAGCTAAGGGATCCATCGTCAAGTGTCAATGGGCTACTTTCTTGACAAAAGTCTACCATAATTTGTCTAAACTGAAGAAGATCGAGGAGGTCAGTAAAGAGTAGGCTTAGCCAGCCTATTGGTGAAACCCTAACTAAGGTAAATTTGAAAAAGAAGGTTGCACCCAATCTCTACAACTCCCATACAAAATATGAATAATGAAGCTGAACCGCTTGACTTCAACTATCAAAAAAAATCCTATATATGGGTAAGAATCCACACTCTGATCGCTAACACAACTTCCAAGTAGTCCATCACAAGATTCAAAGTCCAATACTTGAGCCCACAAGCCTAAACCAAGGCTGAAAATAGTATTAAAGATGACCAAAACTCAAGCAACTCCAAGAAAAACAACCTTATCTAGAAATTGATCAATCAAATGCTCCATCGAAAGCTATGAACGGCCATAAGCACATATCACCAAAGAGAAGCACTCCATGAAGTCATACTAGGATGAAAAAATTTAAACTGTTTATTTCGTTAATCCACCCATGTAAAACAACCTTAACCAAATAAGCCATGAATCACATCAAAGTATAATAGAGTACCAATCTTAACATCAACACCACGGTCAAGTCCACTGCATAAAAACAAACTAAGTAAATCTAGATAGGAAATTCATAATTGGCTAACTTAAGAAGCGGTCACAGGAAAAGATCACCTATCTCCACTGCTCTTAACTTTACTAGAACAAGAACCACATTTTAGAAAAAATAGAGTATCCAACTCTGCACCAATACCAAGCTCAAAGCTATCACTAAAAGACAAACCCAACAAACCTGAAAGGAAAGTCTAAGACCTTTCGACATCAACTTCAAGACTATCACTGGGCAATGAACTATCTGGATAAAAAAATGGATCCCAAACTGGTTAATCTAAAAAATGATCTATAAAGTAGGATAGCCATCCTAGTAGTCTCAAAAGTAAGCCCCATAAACCCAAACACCAAAATAGGTGATAAAACTAACTTGCCAACTGTAGCATAACAATAAAACCATAGAAGTCCAACCTACCTTTTCCCTATATAGCCCACTCAACAGCTGACCTAGCATTGCTAATAAAAGATGAAAATGACAAAACTCACCTTGCTACAAGAGAGAAATCATCAAACCATACTAGCCACCTTGGACAATGAACAGAAATTGCGATAAAGGGAATTTAATCTAGATTATACTAATTTAGCCTCCAATAAAGTAAAAATTAATCAATGCCAAATAATGATAACAATAACTACAACAATAATAATATAAACATCAATATAAAGAGTAGTGGTATCAAAAATAAAAATAAATAATAAATACCACTCTAGGGCCATAAGAAGACCAATATGCAAAGGTAAATGGGACCAAACCCAAATGCTATACCCCTAGGAAAATGTCAATATTGATCTACTGTATCCACTACTAAAAGAAATGATCTATGAGGTAGTCATATAATTAGAAACTCTACACCAAGGAACACAACAATTAATATAAAACTTCCAAGATTCATAATCATTAATAGGTGTGAAAACCCTAATACACTCAAATGACAAGGTGAAGGTATGAAATAAAAGGCACACCGATCATAGTGGAAACCTAAAATCACAAGCCTGATGTGCTTAAAAGAGTAAGAATTTAATAAATTACATAGTGTGTAAATCACTAATTGAGGTACTAAGTGTACAACCTCTAACAGAAGGTGATATAATACTATAAGGCTGTAACGACCTGAGACTTTCCCCTAGTCATCACACGGTGCTAGTGTAACGCCCTGGATAATGGGTCTCGGAGCATCACACGGTGCTCGAGGCTACGAGTAGCCCCAAGCGAACCCTTTGAGCAATTTTCATTCAGTTCAACACAAATCAATGGGGTTTCCATAAATAACCCTCAAATATCAATAGAGTAAGCATCAGAATAAAAGAATTTTTGAAACATAACAAAATACGAGTTATTAGTCAACTCCCAACATCTATATTAGTCTTACAAGCCTCTAAGAAAATCAATAAAACTAGCGAGCCATTGAGACATGCCCCAACTGACTCATACTTAGTTATCAAATATAAATATTTTCGTGAAACCAACATCAGACATTACGTCCTCAGAGCATGAGGACTCACCACAACAAAGAATGTAGAACAGCATGCCCAAAGAATCACTGTCGAACCTGGAAATGAGCCCCTGAACCTATATTTTGAGAAAATACAGTCCAAATCTAAAGATGTGGGTCAGTACCATGGAAAGAAACCGAGTATATGGGGGTGTATGCAGTTTTATAAACATCATAATCATAAATATTTATAAGAAATATGCAGGATGTATGAAAGACTCACATAGCCCGAAGAAAATCATCATAATCATAAAAGGATGAAATAAGTACAATAACACATGTGAGTCATCATATAATTTGTCAATCACTTTCAGTTCATCAAGAATATCAATTCTCATAATGTAAATATCATTTAAATCTTTCAAAAGAATAACTTTTACAATTCCACTTTCAAATCACTTCACCATTCACCATAGACACAAGGAAACACACACACACTGGGAGATTCTATAACCGACATAAACCATGTGAGCTACATGAAGTCTAACGTACAACCCACATTGGGGAGAGCCTTCCTATCCTTGCCATCGGAGTAGGACTATCGATATCAAATCCACACAAACTAGTGATCACAATATAAATCATCCGCAGGCTCACTTCTTCGGGGGCATATAGTTCTAGGAAAGTAAGATCATTTTATACCTCCCACTTGGTGCTAAAGATTTCTCCCGTACTTAGCTCAGATCATTTCAAAGACAATCCACAATAAAAAAATTGCAGTAATATATAAATATACATCAGGAGCCATCATGCTTCCCATCTATCAAAATCAACCACGTTGTGAATTTCTTTCACACTCGAGTTCAAAACAACTCCATTAAGACCAAAAGGTCAAATCATTCAAAATATCTCAACTATTCAACATCAACGTGCTTATAACACACACTTTCTAAAAAAAACAATTTTCAATGGGGATTCACAACCCAAATATCAAAATCATGATAAATATCATTCAAGATTCATGCTTTATATGTCCACACATGTAAATTCATCTTTTAAAATCATAAACATCAAGATATCATAATAATCATCATAAGATATGGGTTCATGCTTCAAATTCGTAAAAATCAAATAAAAATCATGCCTTTGTAAAGAAAATTACTTTTGGGCACAAGAGTGAAAGAGAGTTCTTGCTGAAAACCCCCACATACCTTGAATGATGAACTTTAGATCGATACTCATTTTTGAGATGTTAATCGTGTCTTTGAATGATGGTTCTTGGAGTTCTTGAACTAGAAACTTGGAATCTTGAATAAATTTGCAGAATTAATGGTGAACTTTGGAGGTTCTTGAAGTTCTTGAACTAGGAACTTGGAATCTTGAATAAATTTGCAGAATTAATGGTGAAATTTGGAGGTTCTTGAAGTTGGATGTAGGAGCTTAGGGTTTTCTTTTTGAGGGAGTTTGATGAAATATAACATATAATACTTCTAATAGGCTTTAATATAGGGTTTGGACGGATTTTGGGTAAGGGGGAATGACCAAAATGCCCCTAAAAATCAAATGATTCTCGAATCTGTCCTTTGGTGGACTGTTTTGATAGTCTGAAGTAGATCAACCATAATGTTTTACTCCGATATCCAAATTGGATGAAACCAATTTCATTGAAAAAAAGGCTCTCATATATTTCTATTAATATATAGTATCTCACCTAGATCATTGTGTATGAGGAGTTATGATCGTTTAAATTTGACCCCAAAATTCACTTTTGATAGGCTGAAGTAGATCGACCATAACTTTTTCCTTCGATAGAAAAATTGGATGAAAGCAATTCCATTAGAAAGAGGACTTACAGAGCTTTTCATTGATATATAGTAGATCACCCAGATTATTATGTACAAGGAGTTATGATTATTTAAAGTTGGAGCAAAAATACGCCAGGCCTCAGTACTTTTTCTTGCATGTTTTACTATTCACTACTATTCACGGTTCGGTCGAAATGTTCATAACTCATCACTCGGGTGTCCGTTTTGGATGATCCACATGTCATTGGAAAGCTTATTTGATACTCTACACAATGGTGGGTCATAATCTAAGTCATTACACATGAAAAATTTATAATTCATTCTAGAAGATAGAACCCAACATATTTTTGCACAAAATTTCAATGAAAAATTTCCTGGGGTATTACAGCTAGCAACCCTGATGGACCACAAACTAACCCATGAATGATATCTGCTGTGAGCATTGAACAATAATACTGAAATAACTGTGGAATAGTATTTTGAAATGCCATAAGGTTCAAAACTTCTAAAATACTGATAAAATATAACATCTGTATAATAGAATATTGTCTGAAAATCTAGTCTGAAAAGCCTCTAACCAAATCTGTCTGAAAGTGGAGTTGATGGGACAATCCCCAACTAACTCCCTCTGCTAAAACACTGCTAAGTTGAAGTATTGAAATAAAAGCATATCCTCGATAGATGAGGACTCACTGCTAAATATGCTACTGCTGGTTAAATCTGGCTAAGCGCGGTTAGGAACATAAGCGTCTAAACTAATGATATGAAACATAATAGCACAAGAAACGGGTATGCGGTCAGTATGTGGAAATATACTGGTATGTTAAATAAGGTAAGGCTGAATGTATGGGTTCATATGCTTGAACAATAACTATCTAAATCACATGTAAGAGTTGGATTAATATACATGGAGGATCTGTAACTACTAAGCATACTGTGCATACTAGGAGTAAGTATACTAGAACTAAATCTGATAAATGATAACTGAACATATTGATAATCTGGGATCACTGATAATCTAAATTACTATTAACTGAGTGACTTTATTGGCAGTACTGATTTTGTAGAACTGAACTGAGTTTTATTATAAAGACTGAGACTGAAACTAAAGCTATGAGAGGTAATTATCTAACTGATATGCCATAAATAAGATGAGTTAACTGAGCTGGGGTCAAATCTGTAACCCCAATTGCAAGGGTGTCAGTATCGTACCATGGGTAAATAAAAGTTGAAGAGTAACCCTTTACTGGTAGGTTCCCTAAATAAGAACGATGGTACTCTTTACTGAAAGGTAGAGAACCTCATTAACCCTCAACTAGCAGGTTTGATATCTTACCCTACGCTGGTTACGTAGTTCTGGAATACAAGGATTGCGTTTAAGGATCACACCCTTCTGCTGGTAGGTGAGCCCCAATCCTTGGGTTCACTTAATGTTGAATTCTACTCCCAACTAAAAGACACTGAACCACTATACTGGACTGAACTAGACTGAATTCACTAAGATTACTGAGTTTTCCTAAGTTCTATAACTGACTGTGTTCTACTGAGTTTTGCAACTGTCTGATAGTACAAGTGATTGTGATATAACTTATTCTATCCTATCACCGACACTAGCTATAGGAAAACAGCTAAATCGACAGGTATTAAATACCGCCAGGACTCGATAGCATGAAAAGAATAGAAAACCATAATCTCTAATAATATACAAATGTTCACTTGATCATAATTCATTCATAGAGACATTTTATCAGATACTTGTAATATATTAACTTTTACATGAATGGGGAATATATTTTAGCATGCTGTATTTGTATTATTTAATTCTCATAGATAATTTATCAAACACATGGGAAGCATACTTGGTTCATTAAATCATAAACACTTAGGGTTAACATGGTTACAATAATGAACTTGTAAATTAAAGGGTTTATCATGAATATCATGTAATTCAACAACACTATAATCAATTATTGGAACTTGTGATCTAAATCATGGATCAAAACTCAAACAACATCATGAACATAAATTCAATCTAATACATGAAAATCATAAATCATAAATCATAAATCTTATATATTGAAAAAGGATTCTTGGGGTCCATGGAAGGTAAGGATCCATCGATGAACATCTAACATACCTTAATTTGATGAGTTCTTGAAGAAATTCTTGGGATTGATGTTGATTCTTGAAAGCTAAGGTTTATTTTCTTGAGAGAGAGTTACCTTTTGATTTTGGGAAAAAGTGAATAATAAAAGGTTTTACATATTTTTAGGGCTTAAATCCTACATCTGGGCGGAATAAAATCATAGGAAAAGACTATTTTAACCTTAGGCGCAACTTTAATTTTTTGAGAAATTTTCTCGATCTGGACCCCTGGCGTGACACGCCATTATTGCGCCAAGCCAATGGTAAATGACGACTGGGAATTGGATGGTGGCGGATGCGGTGGTATTACATTGTCACTTTCTTTGTGAAATTAAAGTGTACTGCAACGCGGTGGAATCACATTGGTATACTGGAAATTTATAATTGTGAATTGGGTCTATGGCATGATGCACCAATAGCATGGAGCAACACTGGAAACTGACAGTTGCTATTTTGACACACTCCGTAATGCTCTACTTTCCTGAATGACGATGTTTAACGACCGAAACTTAAAATCGCCATACTTCTTACCCTATTGTCGGATTTAGGCAAATTGTTTATCGCTGGAAAGATAATTGAATTTCCTACACAATGGCAGGCTCAAATCTGAAAATTACTAAGTATTCCAAAAATTTTATTTAGGATAACCCATGTACTAAGAGTTAATCTAGGTTAGGGAAATAAGGGGTATTATAACATTTCCCACTTGGGAACATTCATCCTCGAATGTGGCTAGTTAAGCTAAGAGACTACGAACAAACTGAGTTTACATACTAAAATAGACATGCACAACTGAAGCATGATTACATGACTGGTCTGATAGACTGAACTTACATTCTGAACATGCATGTTTGATGCATGAATACATTTTTGAATGGATTAATAAATACGTGACTGAATATGCATGAGCGGGAACATGGGGACATGACTAAGTTTGAATCATGATACATAAACTGAACTAATTCTTTGGATACGTGTCATGATAGAGGGATGGTCATATAGTTGAGATTCAAACTTGATGGTCAACTATGAAGATCCATTACTTTAACTAGATTCGCTACGTGAAGAGAAAATGAAAGGTTTAGATTGTGATAGCTCAGGTATTATAATGTATCTCTCCTTTGGGATAATATGTCCCTCAAGAATTCTGACTTGGCTGAGATACTATGGAAAAACCTTAGACGATGCACCGAGAACCTACGAACTAAATCCTAACTGAATATCTGGAATCTGAAACTAAGGCAGAAATATTTAAATAGGAGATCTGTAACATACCAGTGACCACATCAGGAGAACTTTCCTGATCTTATGTGGACTGAAGTGCGTAAAACCTATTTAGGCATTGCCCATTGGTGGCACTGGAAGAGGCACCTTGTTGATTTGGGTGACTTGATTGAGCTGAAGGACGACTATACTGACCCTAAGAACGTGACTGAGGATAATCTTTGACTCTGTGGCTTGGCTTGCTATACTCGAAGCAAACATCACTACCAGCTCTGCAAATACCCTTATGATTCTTATCATACACTCCACAAAATAGATTAGTACGACCATTGCTTACGCTATCCTGGGTCATCGATACACTGCTAAGAACAAAGCTGGGACTGATAACTTTGGATAAAACTGGGAACGGTTACCCCTATCTAACTTAGGCTGATTGAAATTAAAGCTAGCTATTCTAAACCTCTTATTCTCTCTCTCTTTTTTCTTAAACTTCTACTCCTCAATTTGTTGAGAATGGACCAAAAACCTAGATATGTCCATCACTTTAATCAAAATCATAGTTCTGCACTCTTTGACCACACTATCTGACACCCCAAATATGAACTTGCTCACTCTGGACTTATTGTCTGCCACTATATGGGCAATATACCTAGCTAACTGAGTAAACTTGAGGGAATACTCTTTTATGCTCATACTACCTTTTCTAAGATTAATAAACTTTAAAACTTTGGCTTCTCTCCGCTCTAAGGGAAAGGATCTACCTAGGACGGTAGTAGAAAAATCATCCAACTCTATGGGCTCTGTATTTTTACCCCTGCTAAAACCACGTATGGGCTACATCTTGTAGCTGATAGGCGGCTAACTCAGCACACTTATTGGAAGTCACTGCCATGATACTTGTGACTTTTTGAACATAATTGAAGAACTCATGTGCATCCTCTTTTGAATTAGATCCTGTAAAGGAAGGAGGATTCATCCGAGTAAAGTCTCAAATTCTGGTTGCAGAAGTATTGGCCACTGGGTTGACCGGAACAGCAGTTGGCCGTTCATTCTAAGCTTCTACTGAACTAACTAGAATAGTGAATGCAAATCTGAATTCTATGTAAGAGACATAGGGATCTGCCTGAACGGGCTGAGGGGCTGACTGGTATTCGATTCTTCTTTCAGTAACACTTTTGGGAGGCATGTTTTGTAAATAAAAGGAAGCAACGGATTAGACTAAGATATTAACTTAAGCTTATGCTCACTTGTAGGGCATGAATACTGAAAGAAGGGAAAATTTTCCTAAAACATCTCATAGCCTCCTATCGATAATTGTGGCGCGCTACACAACCATGCACAAGACTCTATGCGATGCAGCTTTTCAAACTCCATAGGAATCTATTGAACCTTAGGCTCTGATACTAAGTTTCTAATGACCCGAGACTACCCCCTAGTCGTCACATGGTGCTTACAATCCTGAAGGACCATAAGCTAACCCATGAATGATATCTGTTGTGAGCATTGAACAATAATACTGAAATAAATGTAGAATAATGGGCTAAAATTCCATAAGGTTCAATACTTCTGAAATATTGATAAAATATAATATCTGTAAAATTGGATATTATCTGAAAATCTAGTCTGAAAAGCCTCTAACTGAATTTGTCTGAAAGTGGAGCTGATGGGACAACCCCCCAACTAACTCCTTTTACGAAAATACTACTAAGCTAAAGCACTGAAACAAAAGTATATCCTCTATAGATGAGGACTCACTGCTAAATCTGCTACTATAGGATGAATCTGTCTAAGCGTAGTCAGGAACCTGAGTGTCCGAACCTATGATATGAAAAATCACAGAGCAAAAATTAGGTATACGGTCAGTACATGGGAATATACTGTTATGCTAAATGAGGTAAGGCTTAATGAATAGGTTCATATACATGAACACTAACTAACTGAATGATATGTAAGAGCAAGATTAACATATATGAAGGATCTGTAACTACTGAACATACTGTGCATACTAGGACTGAGTCTACTAGAACTGAACCTGATAACTGATAACTAAACTTATTGATAATCTAGGATAACTGATAATTTGAATTAATATCAACCAAGTGACTTTATCTGATAGTCCTGATTCTGTAGAGCTAAACTGAGTTCTATTCTACAGATTGAGACCGAAACTAAAACTATGGGAGGTAATCATCTAACCAACATAACCCAAATAATATAAGATGACTGAGCTAGGGTCCAATATATAACCCCAATTAGAAGGGTGTCAGTACCATGCCATGGGTAAAGACAAGTTGAAGAGTAACCCTCTACGAGTAGGTTCCCTAAACGAGAATGGTGGTACCCTTTACTAGCAAGTAAACTAACCCTCAACTGGCAGGTTTGATTTCTCACCCTACGCTGGCCACGTAGTTCTGGAATGCAAGGATTTTTTCTAATGATCACACCCTTCTGCTGGAAGGTGTTCCCCCACCTCTGGGTTCACTCGGTGTTGAAGACACTGAACCGTTATACTGGACTGAATTGAATTCACTGAGATTATAGAGTTTTCCTATGTTTTGTAACTGACAAAGTTCTACTGTGTTCTGTAACTGACTGAGAGCACTACTAATCATGACATGAAAGATACTATCCTATCACTAGCACTGGCTCTAGGAAAACAGCTAAATTGTCAGGTATTAAATACCCCCAAGACTCGATAGCATGAAAAGTATAGAAAATCATAATCTCGAATAATATAACAATGTTCACTTTGTAAAAACTCATTCATAAAGACATTTTATCAGATACTTTTAATGCATTAACTTGTACATGAATGGGGAATGCATATTAGCATGCTATATTGGCATTATTTCATTCTCATAGACAATTTATCAAACACATGGAAAGCATACTTTGTTCATTAAATCATAAACACTTAGGGTTAACATAGTTATAACAATGAACTTACAAATTGAAGGGTTTATCATGAATATCATGCAATTTAACATATACTAGAATCAATTCTGGAACTTGTGATCTAAATCATGGATTAAAACTCAATCAACATCATGAATATGATTTCAATCTAATTTAAACATGGAAATCATAAATCATAAATATTTTATATTGAAACAAGATTCTTGGGCTACATGGAAGGTAAGGATCCATGGATGAACATCTAACATACCTTAGTTTTATGAGTTCTTGGAGAAATTCTTAGGATGGACCCTGGTTCTTGAGAGCTAGGGTTTGTTTTGTAGAGAGAGAATTACTGTTTGATTTTGGAAAAAAGTCAATAATGAAGGGTTTTACACATTTTAGGGCTTAAATCCCACATTTGAGTGGAATAAAATCATGGGGAAAGACTGTTTTAACCTTGGTAAAACTTTAATTATTTGAGAAATTTTTCTAATCTGGACCCCTGGCGTGACATGCCACTATCGCGCCAAGCCACTAGAAAATGATGACTCAGAAATTGCATGGTGGTACGATGCGGTGGTATCGCATTTCCACTTTGTTTGTGAACTAGAAGTGCACCGCGACACGGTAGAATCGCGTTAGTACACTGAAAATTGACAATTGTAAATTGGGTCTTTGGTGTGAAGTGCCAATATCATGGAGCAACACTGGAAACTGATAGTTACTATTTTGTCACACTCCATGATGCGCTATTTTCCTGAATAACAGTGTTTAATGACTTAAACTTAAAATAGCCATAGCTTCTTATCCTGTTGTCGGATTTAGGCAAATTTTATATAATTGGAAAACAAATTGAATTTCCTACACAATGGTAGGCTCAAATATGAAAATTACTAAGTATTCAAAAAAATTTTATTGAAGATAACCCATGTACTGAAGGTTAATCTAGTCTAGGGAAATATGGGGTATTACAGAGACTGATGTTGATGAGATGAAAGACTAATAATCCCACATATGTGAAATTATCTGGACTAATGACCATTCTCTCTACAGTAGTAGAAAACTCTTAAAAGACTAAACTGGTGAGAAACAAAGGGCTAACCACAAGTGGCTGACCAACTTATGTTGTGGTCACTCGTACTAGAATGACCATCTTATCCATAATTGTAACACATCTCAAGAGTTCTAGGACAATGGGGAACATATCTTAACTCTGTATGAAAAAACAACTCACTCTTGGAGCACTCTCAATACCAATGACCAATCTTACCATAACTACAACATGATCTTGAAATACTTTGAGGTACTATGCCTGCTGATCCATATTGGGAACCACGACCTAAAGATCCGTGTTGAATAATCGGCAAGGTTTTTTGAGAACTAATAGGCTGCAAGTAAAGTTGATCCTTAATAGGAGTATCCCTACTCCTTGGGGAAATACCAGTAGCACAAGATTAATGACATGGCCTCTTACCACCACCTGCATAAGTCTCAATACATTTTTTTTGTAGCCCTCGTATGATCAATAACCTAAGAGAATGAAGACCCAGTTGCTATTAAATGCTTCGATGCAAAATAGAGTGGCAAAGCTAATCCTTTAATAAACCCATGCACCACCTCATGCTCCGAAGGATATAACATAGGAGTATGTTTAGCCCACTAAAGAAATACAATCTTATACTTTGAAATAGACAAGGAACTACTAAACACCAATAAACCCAACTCTATTTGAAGACATGGTTGATGAATTGGATGTCATCTCTTACTGTGAGGTATCCATAAAAATGATCGAAATCCCTAGTGCTTAGTATTGAAAGGTTGAGATGGTCACAAAGTCTACCAGAGCCTAGGATAGACCAAAATCCTCCGGTTGGTGTTGACTATCTCTAATATTAAACTGTCTCCCTAGTCCGATGTTATGCTGAAGCCTTGGAAGCATATGCTAAATGCCTATCCATAGCTATCAACAACCTCATATCTTCCATCTTGAACATAATAGAGCCAAAGAATGTACTAGAGCCTTATCAAAATTTAGGCCCACAATAAGGAGACAGGAATAGAATTTCCAAAGAATGCCTTCTAGCCTCTCAAAGATAAGATACAAAAGCCTCCACACCAATCCACATGACTCTACTAAATACTTAGCTCTTGATACAACAAACCTAGGCTCTAATAAAAATATGCCACGACCCAATTTCTTAGGTCATAATGGCATATGTTATAACCCACCAGTAGGTAAGCCAACCCATAGTTTAGTGTCAATTATAATGGACTATCCAAAAAACAAAGGAAATATAGAATAAATATAGCACAAAGGCTAATATATATATATATTTATATATATATATATAATAAAGCCATCCTAAAACCTGGTGAAGTTAGTACAATAGCTTCTAATACCATAAAAAAGTAAAATACTTAATAAATATATAGCTATAACCCATCTATAAGTACAATATAGACATCAGCCTAAACACAAGAGGGAGAATAGTAGTACTCTAAATGCTAGGAGCTCACCCCAAATCATTGATCCATAGCTGCTATGCATGATGTACATAATAATGGAAAGAATCTATATAATAATCTGTAGGCTACAAAAGTATAGTATGAGTACAGAACACGTTGTACTAGTAGGAAACTACCGACTGAGCTCCAAAGATAATGAAATATCGAAAATTGGCATGCAAGAACATAAATTATAGGAAACTATCCAGGGAGCTAGTATGATAACTAGAGAGTCAATAAGTTCTAATAATCCTATTCATTTTGTTATCAGGAACTAAAATACTACACCGTATATCACTATCTAATAAATAAATAAAGTGTACAAGAAGAATATATAGTAGTATACATGGTCAAGGATTGTATATACAATATGAGTAAATAAGGGAAGAGAGATATACAAGGTAATACCATACCTATATATATATAAGTACACAATATTAACTTAGGGTTACAATCTTACATAGCCAACCTAATTGCTCTTGGAATACCTAACCAAGTAGGAGAGATAATGTTGGCATGATCTGGGCCTATAGTTAAAATATGTAACTACAAATACACTATCCATAATGTAAATTACCATAAAAATATAAGGGATTAGGATCATACCTATAGCCTCAATAACAGTCTATAATCAGCTTGCTATAAACTACCCATAACATCAATAATAAAGAAACCAGCTCACCTAGATAGTCAATACCTAACCAGGGCCCCAAATAATCAAAAGGTTCAATCAACACACAAAATAGGACAATCATATCCTATACTCATGTAATCCTTCTAAGGATGATAGATATAAACACCAAATAATATACTTGTGATAAGCAATGTATATGCATCAATAAATGCAAAGTAAATCCATAATACCATAAATAATTCAAGTGACATAACATACAAAGTGTATACACTTCCTCTAGCTTGTGGGCTCACAATGGTAGGACCTATAGAGACTTCTCTTATCTGCAGATCAGCTCACACACAAAGGGGCTCCTAGGGGATTTGGGAATATACATATACACTAACTTGATCCTAATCTAGGATTTCTAATAGTCATCATCATAAGTGAACTCCATCCAGTACCAAAGAGATGTATATATAATAAATACACAAACTCAAACCATGGATAAAAAGTGCAAGTCTATAAGTCTATTACACAAGATCAACTCCAAAACTTAATCATTGTAATACAGTAAAAAGGGTCAAAATCTCTGACAATCTAAGTAAATGGTACTGGTAAAAGAGTTGATAAATCATGGACCAGAATCAATCTCGATTAAATTTCTAAAATATTATTTTTAGTTGTAAAAGCTCATAAATAATTGAGTGAGGTGGTATGATTTCCTTTCTATAAAAGAACCCATTTTAAGAGTGAAAAGTACGAATAAATCCCATTTAAGAAAAATATTAGAATCATGCTTTTATTTGTAATCATACCACTAAGTGAGCATGAATGCACCAAAATCTAAAGAAGCTATCACTAGTACAAAAAATATAATTATGAGTGGCCAATACTCTATAGATTAAAGGTACATATTTTATAAGGATAACATACTCACCTGGAGTCCAATTGGTACTATAACTATGCAAAAGGTCCAATAGTATATTACTTTAATAAAGGTATACTTTAATTAGGGGAAAACCATCATCAAATTCTCTATTTCAAGTAATAAACCTTATACAAAAGTGTCCTTAGAATAAACTATGATTACATACTACTAACCTAGGGTGATAGGATCATATATCCTTAAAAAGTATTTTATCTTAAGGGTCAATTTACCCTATTATCCCTAAGCTCCTGAATTAGGCTAAGTCATGGTGTTCTACCCTAATCATATCCTATCATCATTACCAAACATACAATATATATCATAAATTTTCTTGTAAAGAAGAGTAGATTGAACCCTACCTAAATCTCGAACCATAATTTTGAGTCATCCATGAATCTCCTACCTTTGTTCAACAATCCCAAAATTCCACCAAACTATAAAATAGTCATCTACACTTCATTTGGAGTAATACGAGACCAATTACTATATAAAGGGATGTGTCAAAATTTAGGTCATGAAAGGGCCTCATAGGCCCATAAATGGAATCTAAGATTGAATCTGTCATGAGGTCCCTTAAAATATTATGAACGTGTGCTCAAAAGTTGAGCACAAATGGTGCATAAATAGGAGACCAAATTATCCCTAAGGTATAGTGATTTAAATACCTAATTTATAAGAATTATAATGAAATAGGTTGGAACTTTGATAGAAAAATCAGTGGGAAATGACCAAGGCTTGTTAGAATAGCTTACTTTAGCTTCAATGGATGATTCCACTCTTTCCTCTCTTCAAGTACCGAAAATAATGGGAAAATTATCAAAAAATGAATGAGAATTTTGGATGAATGAAAGTATTTAACAATCCCTAGGTACAACTTAAATAGTCACCTAGTCACTTAAGCGGCTTTCCAATCACTAAAGCAGTCAGGCACGGAGACACGGACATTGCTAAAGTAGTGCCTAGCTCGCTAAAGTGATTTCTCCTAATGAGTACATTGAATGGTTATGTGAACATTGGACAAACGGCCAATGCCACTAAAATGACCCAATGTCACTAAAGTGATGACAACTTAATTGGTAAAATAACCACTTAAGTGGTTGCATTAGCAATCCGAGGCATCAAGTTTTCTAAGTTTGAAATGGACTTCGACTTTCTTAAGATTCATTTAGAACCCCCTGAACACAAATAAATTATGATACCATACCAATTTCAATAATTTAGGTTCAACGAAACCATTAAAACTTTCATCTGATATTATTTCAACTAAATGTGCGGCCCACACATATAGTTCTATTTTTCATATAGTCCACCTGATAGAAAAAATAAATTTGGGAGCCTTTGGACCTAAACCAAGGGTCTCCTTAATCTAAAATCAAAGTTATAAAGCTTATGGCACTGTCCAAATTATCATTTGAGGTCGTTTACAAGGAGTATTGGTCTGAGACCAATTCCTTAATATTGAAAACTCCAAAATAAGGAAATGAGCATAAAACCAAAACAAACTATACCATAACTGAAATGATAGTTTTGGCAAGTCTTAAATGATGTATAGCATCTGGGATAAAGCTCAAAATTCCATAAATGCATGAAAATATCATTACACAATGCCAAAGGAAAGGGATAATATCAAGAAAGCAAGAACTTCCTCTCTCTCCCATTCTTGTTATTTAGCTATTTTATATTTGAGGTATTGGATTCATGTGTTCATTTATGATCTTGAATGGAAAGAAATACATGCTTATAGTTATTGACAATTTTTCCAAGTGGGTAGAGAAATTTGTGATACCCTATAGGAAGAGTTAGAGAGTCATTATATTTTTGAAGAAACATAATTTTCTTAGTATAGTACCCCCAAAGGAATTCATTAGTAATGGAGGATCTCATTTTTGTAATCTTTTGTTTCTTGCCCTTCTTGATAAGTATTGTGCAAAACATAGGGTGGCAATAACTTATCATCTATAATCTAATGGGCAAGTTGGGGTCTCCAGTGTTAGGATAAAGATAATCCTTGTAAGGACTATAAAAACAAATAGAACAGATTGGTCCAGAAGTTAGATGATGCTTTACAAGTGTATTAGAATACATTTTAGACCCCTAAAGGTATGTCTCTCTATCAACTCATATATGGAAAAATGTGTTATTTGTTGGTTGATCTTGAGCATAAAGCCATTTGGGCACTCAAGAAGCTGAATTTGAACTGTGGTGATGCCTGTACTTGAGGCTTGATCAACTGAAAGAGTTGGATGAATTTCAGATAAGAGATAATAAGAGTTTAACTCTTTACAATGAAAGCATAAAGATGTATCACGGCTAAAATATTAAGAAGTGGGAGTTTAATATAAGTTACTTGGTCTTGTTGTTTAACTCAAGGATTTACTTGTTTCCTGGTAAGTTAAAGTCTAAGTAGATGGGGCCATTTTGCATAGGATGTATATTTCAACATGGTGTCATTGAGATTGAGAATTATGAAGGTAAATGGTTCAAGGTAAATTATCAACATATGAAGGCATATATGCGATGTGATAAAGAAATAAACGTAGTTGATATTTAGGCCTTTGGTGAAGTTTGAGTTAAACTAAGGGACTCGAGTTATGCCGCTATATCAAATCAGGAACTTTATATAAGGAAACCCACGAGGTATCTTCTTGAAGTCTAAGTAATCATAATACCAATGTCATGTCGTGATGTTAAATTAATCATTACTTGGGAGGCAACCAATGCATTTTATTTTTTATTTTAATTTTTTTTTAATTTCAGGGTAGACGAAATTTGTTGAATTATGCATGGACTACTTAAGAAAAATATGAGAAGACATGGAATTAGAAATTAAGTGAGGATCCACAAGCCTAGTTTATAAACCATAGAACCTCCTATTGATCATGGATCCCACTCCTAGACAATTATGGATCTTCCAAACTTGCATCATTATTGGATAGGGTTTATAAACAAAGAGAATGATTTGTGGAATATTCCACAGGTCGTAGGTTCCTACGTGGAAAATTAGGCAAAATAGGAAAAAATGAATGAGTTCATAGACCTATCTAATGAACTATAGATTAACCTATTATTCATTAATGGTAATCATAGAACATATATAATTTTTCTTTATTTTATTTTTGTCACCCTAGTTAAAACCTATTTGAACCAACCCAATTCATATTCCCACTAACCTAATACCAAAATCATTACAAAAACTGACCCTTCTTCCTCTATTCTCCAAAAGTACTCAAAGAACCCCTCCATCTTCACCAAACACAATCCCCATAACCTAAATTTACTCTCTATAAATATCCTCTTCCTTAACTTGATCACCCAAAGCTCCATAACCCCAACATATAGTCAATCCTCCATCATAGTGGATCAATTTTTTTAAAATACTATCTCACTCAACTATCCAACTCCATTAAGGTATGATCTTCATTTTTAATTTACCTAAAATGTACTTGGATTTCTCATTACTTAACGTAGGGTTTGATTCACCCATAAAATAATAGTAATTTAGAAAGGTCATAGATAGGTAATTTCAAACAGAAATTTATGGATTAATTTAGGTGAATACAATTATTCAAAAAGGCACATGATAACATATTGTTTAAATTGGCTCATATAGTGCTTAGAATTTCCATATTGTCATGGTTCTTCCCATGAATTGAGTTGTCTAGAATTATCATCTATTAAATTTCCTTAAAAAATGATGGAAGGATTTTCTTGACCACCAACTCCCAACTAAATTATTTGTTGATTTTGTTGAGCAAAGCTGAGTGACTAGGATTGTGTGCTTAATGGTTGAATTTATGCTAATAAAGAAGTCATAGTAACCTCTAGGAATAATTCCATTGATTGTAGCCTTAAAAGTTAGATGATGGTAACAAATTATGTACCTTTAAAACTAAAAATGGGTTGATTAAGTCACTAGAATGGTACATGAGGGTATTTCACAAGTGTGGAATCTATTTCATGGCTTGTGGACCTTCTCTGTCTATTAATGTACTATAATTTGAAATTTATACATTGAGTTTATAAGGCTAGTCCATAGGTCATGGACTCCATTCACCACTCCTGGACGCCCTTTGTAATTTAACAACATCAATTTTTTCTGATTTTCATTTTTGTTTATTGTACTAATACTCTCACCTGCAAGTACTATGCTGCTGAATAGGAACAAAAAATGAGGTGAAGCCACCATATAATCCAAAAAGAAGAAGGGTGCTCGTAAAACTACATCTAGACTTCAGGATAGGTCCGTAGAACAAAAGAAAAATGTGTCTGAGGAAGTGTATGAGTGATGTCACCCAAAGTACACCTTGAAATGAAGTATAAAGTGATCTTTGTTAAGTATAAAACCCAACCAAGATTAGGGTCGATCCTACTAAGAATATGGTTAGGACCTAGGTCAATGTGGTTGTTTGGGATTCTCCAATTTATTTCTAATCGGAGGATTTAAGAGTAAAAGTAAACAATCTTTTTAGTTAAAGTAAAAAGTGAACAAATATCTATTTATATTGAGATAATCAATGAGAATGATGAACTTGGATTATGTTTTCCATGATTTCTTAACTCTGTAGGTTCTACATACTAGTGATCTATCTTGGTTCTTAGAATGTAGAATCGATAAGTTATGTATACTTAGAATAACTTTAAGCTTCTAAGAAATATCCTCAAGTAAGTTTTCTCTTATTTTTTGTGTTATTAACCCCTATCTTTAAACCCATATTAGCTGTTCTAGATTATTAGCTCAAGCTATTAAGTGGAGGTTAGTAGCTCTAAGACTCTATTGTATATACCCTTCTTCTAACATATTTCTCATCTATTCATCAAGAGTAATGCAATGACTAGTTCTAAATAAAACACCGTTAGAAAGCAAGAAAACTCATGGAAATAATAACATATGCATGGACAACTTTCAAGAATTACTATGTACTTTAGCCACTTGGTTAATTCACTATTGTTTCCACAATCCTTGTTATGTGATTTCGCTGTTCATGTCATAAAAATCACAATAGAAATTACAGACAAAATCATAATTATGAACTTACAAATTCAATTGAATAACTTTGGAATGTTGAATCCTCAAAGAATAAGTATTAAAGATGGAGAATAAAAGAATAAACTAATTTTCCCTGGTTTCCACAAGAGCTCCAATCTTTCTCTAAATAAACTAAAAGTGCACAAGTTCTAAGAGTTATGAAAAATTAAATAAAAATTATTTTTGTAAAATATTTATAAGTATAATAAAGGATTCAAAAAAATAGATTCAAAAAAATAACTAAGTCCAAATTTGACTGGGAAATAATAACCTAGACCAATTTGAACTACATCGCATGCTATAACAACCGCCTTTTTAGCCGCTTTC
Source organism: Capsicum annuum (assembly GCF_002878395.1). Lineage (NCBI taxonomy): Eukaryota > Viridiplantae > Streptophyta > Magnoliopsida > Solanales > Solanaceae > Capsicum > Capsicum annuum. The sequence continues at coordinate 120,311,559 of NC_061113.1, read as the reverse complement.
ACTTTTACTTTGCCCTTTGACTAGTTGTCACTTGGCAGGTTTGATAGGTGGCATGAATTCTTAACTTTGAAAGTTTGTTGTTTCTCATATTTAATATTTTAATAAATTTAATCCATTAAGACGATTGGTTGATTTTCTTATATAACTTCTGGATTTTAATTTCCTTTTAGCTCCAAATTTCTTCATCTTCACACCAATTTAATCCTACATTTATAAATATATTTAGCATAATTCATAAAATCAATACTCAAAAAAAGATAAATAAAAGAACTAAATAGGAGGAAAATAATGACTAAATATATGAGATTATGGCCTCACATCAACACCCCACACTTAGATTTTTGCACGTCGTTGAGAAAAAATTAAAGATTATCTTAATAAATAAAATCAAGTAACGCCACCTCTTTGGTTAATACAAATTAGACCATCTAATAATTCACAACATCAAGTACACTTTTTGATAATCATGAAAGAAGTAAAAATAAACAACAAACCTTTATCCTCCTAATCTCAAAGATGGACTCTAACTCATTAAATTTCATCTTACTCACCTATTTTTTCCAAAGAAAGATAATAACATTACCAATATATCATGAACCAAGTGCCCTCATAAGAGTAAATGGCCCATACACTCATTTCAAGAGATTGAACATAATTTAAGGACTTAGTATCAAAGAACAACTCCCACACTCATAAGAAAATTCACATGTATGAACAAAGAATTATAGGATTTCCCATTATGTAACTCTCAACTAATTAAGCATGCTTGAATAGAATCAAAAAGATTGTAGTAGATTGTAATGTTGGCTAGGGGATGGGCAGGAAAACACAATAGTGACTTACACTTTCCTAAGCTCTTTGCAGTTTGTAAACTTCATCGCTCATTATTTTCATCACTTTTTTCAATCTTCTCTTCATCAATTATTTTCACAAGTAATTCTCATATTATTAAGAATATTTTAATTATTTTGTCAAACATTTTTTATATGTCGGATTCGTTCAAAGAGGGTGTTTTCATCACTTTTTAGCTATCACTTATCACTTTTTACACTCAATTATTCCTTTTCTTCAGATTTAATAATTTCAACATATTGTATACTATAGTGCTCAAGGATTTAGGGTGAAAAAATTAAGGATTCAAAAATGGATCAAGGTAAATATATGAATACAAAAAAATAGACTACAAGCTCAAAGGGGATAACAACAGATATGATATCCAAAAAACTAAAATTTACAAGAATTGTAAAGAAATCCTTATCATATTTGAAGCAAAGCAATACTTCTTATTTCATGTCAATGACAATCGGGGCAAGTTCAAGACTAAGATGTAAATCATGGAATATATGCAAAAAATCCTCACCATACATGGAATAAGGAAAAATAAAGATGGATTAATCCAAACAAACTTTTTCATCGTTATGTATATGGTTGTAGTTTAAAATTTCATGCTAAAGTTCTTCTCAAATTTGAAGTTATAAATTTTATGCTAGGCTAGTTTCAAATGAAATATGAGAAAGGTATGATCTAGAGAGATCTAGGAATAAATTTGATACGTATGGTGGTATTTGATTTGATTATATTTTATATAAGATGATAAAAAATTCGTAGGATTTTATGAAATTTAGTTTGGATAAGTACAACTCTCAAAATTGATCTTAGTGTAAAGGGTATTTATGAGATGCCTTGAAATTAAGGTGTGTTGTGAAAAAGGGGGATTCTAGTAAAAATCAGACATTCTTTCTCACCCATATCGCTTATGAGACATGCCTAAAAGAATGAAAATTTCTGATATAGCACCCAATCAATATGATCAACCTAACTATAGCGACACATATTTCTATAGCTATGTTTGTTGCTAAGCGATGAAAACTATTATTTTATTTTAAAAATCCTCCAATACGGTTTATTTTTTTAAAACTCATTTTGTGGTAAAGATGTAGTGATTTTTGGCAAAAATCATCAGCTAATCATCATTTTGCTTTATTAAGGGAAGAATTTCATCTTGTTAACCAGTAAATAAATAATATAGCCTTAGCATTGCTAGTTAGCATAGTTTAGTAAGCGTTAGGGGATGATATTAGTTGGGTTTTAGTTGTAATTTAGTAACTTGGGTATAAAAGTAATGGGTTTTGATTAATGATGATTATTTTACCCTTGCATGTAATTAACTCACTAAATTGTTCATGGAATTTGTTGTTTTAGGTTAATTAAGGTAAAAAGGCCATAGAACTGAGATACAATGATCATAAAGTTGGAATTAGATATTGGGTGTGAGTTATAATCTCCTATATGATAGGTCATTTTATTAATAAAGTATTTGTATACATTTTCTAGACCAAGATCAAGAAAAAATTGCACAGAAGGTCAAGGCTCCAACTTAGTAGAGTTGTGCAAGCTTGGTTTAAGGTAGGAAATGGTATTATAGTTTAATCCAGTTTGTACTATTTGAGCATGTTAATTACTTCTTAGAATAGCTTGTTAGTACATGTTGTTTGGTGAGGTCAATTTAGTGATTTTACCTTATTGTACAATTTTGACCCACCTTACGGTTAAATAAGGAATATTTTGGTATTTAAGCCTTCTCTTAGATCATAAGTGGAATAAGGTCGGTTGTTACTAGTGTTTGGGGTCTTGGTACAAGAATATAATTTGTCTCCTTTAGGTTATGATTAGAAGATGGTTATGGTACCCATAGCGTGTATGTATAAGGTTTAGGTGAGTTTGACGGTTTTATGAGTGAACTTAGGAATATTTTATATATTGAACTATTTCTTGACTTGTCTTTATTTTCTTTGACTTAGCTTGGCTTACTTGACTTTGTTAAAAATCTCTGGACTTGTTGCTTGGAATCCTAAACTACTTAATCGAACTTGTTATGCTAGGTGCAAGTTTAAATGATAATGGATTAACTAAATGAGCTATATTTTGGTTAAAAATTCATATTCTGATCTTGGGTTGGCCAAATGACCCTACCAATATATGATTATACTTATGTGCTGATACTACACCCACTCTTACTTCTATCGACTACAAAATATATTTTAGTGTATCCTACTTGACCTCAATTGTTCTAGCATTTGATGTAGATTTGAGGGGTGAGCAGCTTATCCAAGTTACCATAGTGTCTTTCGTTTATTACAATTTCCTTTGTTTGGACATTATAAACATTTCTTTGGTTTTTGGGGTTGCATGCCTTCTTGACATTCTTAGTATAATTTGGTATATTGACTTTAAAATTCTACATATGTTTTTATTTTAGTATTTGTTTCCAAATATCCTTAAGTTGTTAGACTGGATCATCATAAAACTATTAATGGGATAGTTTTCTTCTACTCTTGTCTAAGTGTTGGTTAGTATTTTTGGGGTTATAGTTTGTCCTATTGGAAAATGCTGTGGGTGCCACTCATTTCTAATTAGGTTGTGACAAAGTTGGTTTGGATGTCTAGGTTCGTTGATCTAGACAAAAATGGGTCTAATAAAGGCTTGCAGAATAGTACAAAGATGTCTATAATTTTCTTTAGAAGGTTATAGGACCTTAGGAAAATTGTCATTCTTGTATTTTTTTCATACTATAACTTGATTCTAATTAGTATCTGGTGATCTAAATTGGTAACTAATTTTCTTCAGTCTTTTGTTCTAAGATGGTGACTACAGGTCACACAAAACCCGACCTACAACCTGATTATCCATCGCCCCAGCTACAAAGCCAGCCATTAAGAAAATAAGATGAGTGAGAAAAAGAGGTAGGTTAAGAAGGGGACGAGCCACACCCACCATGGGTGGAGCTCAAGAAGATATTATCTTGGATCATAAAAGGTCAGTATCACTTCCCCCACAACAACATTATTTAGAGGAGATAGAGGCAGTAGACGAGCAGGTAATAGAGCCTGAGGTAGTGGCACCAATTGGTGTTGAGCCATACCTTCCTTATCTACTGAAGTTGTTCAACACATGTTAGCTTTTATGATTGGTACCGGAGCCAACCCTACTTTGCCAATTGTTTAGACTCTACATGTTTACCCTACTATTAATATGGCTCCTAGAATGGATGGGTCCTTAAGGACTGATTTTTTTTCGTATCTAATTTTAGGTACTGTGATGAATAGTACTGAAGATGATTTACTGAATAAATTTTTGAAAATAAAACCCCTAACATTCTAGGGTACTAATTCTAAGGATGATTTTTGAGTTCATCATATAATATTATAAGAGGTTACATAATATGAGTATTGTACAGTATCATGGATTTGATTTTATAAGTGTAATGTTGGATAAGGATGCTAAGCAATAGTAGAGAGTGTATTTTAAACGGAAATCACTAATTTTATCACCATTAAATTGGGAGCACAAGAAGGATGAGTTTTTAGCATTAGAATTAGGTAATATGTTAGTTGTGTCCTATGAGGCTAATTTTTCATGCTTTATCTCACAATGCTACTTAGTTGTTGACTAATGAGAAGGTGAAATGTCAGCTATGTCAAGGGGCTTTTTAATCTTCTACAAGTCACCCTTCTCTTAAGTGGGAGTGTTTCTATTGAGGTATTATTGGTAACTTTAAGAGAAAGTATCTTTTAAGACAAGTGAATGTCCGGGCACAACAACAAATATAGGATATAGTTATAGCGGCTACAGAAAGAGGTAACAAAAGGGGTCATCCATAAAGTGGATGGGGAAATTAGGTAGTGTTCAAGGAAATAGCAGTGTAGAAGAAGGACCATAGTTGGGGAAAGAGGTAGCTAATATCGATGATCAGGCTCACTGTTATGCTTTTTTAGGAAAGACTGATGTCGAGGTGCTGATGTAATGATCAAAGGTACCTTTTCTGTTTGTAACCAGATGGACTCTATTTATTTTATCTAGGTTCTACTTACTCTTATATATCTCTCCAATTTTTGGTGGTTCTTAATTTTTTGATGATCTACTAGACTACTATGTTTATGTGTCTACTCCCCTTGGTGGTTATGTGGTTGTAATCCATGTTTTGCATTCCTATTATGTGTTGTTTGTAGGTTTTTAGTCGTGATTTATTCTATATATATTAGACATAATTTTGGGTATGACCTGGTTATCTCCACATCACATAGTCTTAAATTGTATTACTAAGATAGAGAATCTAGATATTCTTATGATTGATAAAATAGCATGGGATGTAGTGTATAGGGCCAAATCGGCAAAAATTATATCATTTTTCCAGGCTAGAAGATTAGTAGGGGAAGGGTTGTTTAACATTTTTAGCTCATCTCTAGGATAGTTTGGAGTCCCCTTCTATAGAGTCAGTTCTGATGGTTTTTGAATTCCAGGATGTGTTTCCTTCAGAATAATCAGGAATGCCTCTAGATAGAGATATTGATTTATATATTGATTTAATGTTGAATACTCACCCTATATCTCTTTTGTCCTATCTAATGGATCCACTAGAGTTGAGGGAACTCAAAACATAATTATAGGAACTACTTGACAAGGGACTTATTCAACCATGTTATTTACCTTTGGGTACTCCGGCTCTAGTTATTTCATAAAAGGATGGTAGTATGAGGATGTTTATTGATTATAGACATCTGAATAAGGTAACCATAAGAAACAAATGTCCCCTGCCTCGCGTAGATGATTTGTTAAACCTATTGTAAGGTGCTGATACGCCCAAATTATAACTCTCATTAGAGAGTGTAAGCGGTCGCTGTCAAATATAGAACCCAACTTTGTTGGGTGTTGAATCCCACAGGGAATACTGTGTTAGCTAAGTATTGTGGTTGTTACTAGACTATTGATCAAAGGTTCCAAAATAGAAGGGGGTTTTGATTTATCAATTATATTCAAATGTTTGTCACAGAAAATAATCCAATTGTAGGTTATATTGCTAATAGTAATTCAATAAGAGAAGTCAAACTGAGTTTTGGTTACCAAGATGCTTAAGAAGCTAGGGTTGTGAACTATTTTGGATTCCCAATAAACAATTCTAATTGCAAGAGTAATTGAATTCTATGGTTTACCCATTAGTTTCTCAACCTAAGTGAGTAACTTATCCCTTAATTCTTTCAAACTTAAGGAACATATTATTAATTCAACTATAATCTCACATGGGTTGATCTGGTTAAGGCATCTACCCTCTATCCAAAGGTTAAAACCTTTAGATTATTGTAAATCCTTTCTTTTCCCAACAAGCACTTTTCTATTTGAACAAGTGTTGTTCTTGGGCTCACTTTTCAAGTCTTCAACCAAGAAAAGTCATTAAAGTGAAGAAGAGTTTATGCAATATTAATTACTCATGGGATCTACTAGATTCACCACTCAAAATCAGCTTTTCACATCAAGGCTCCCATAACCCTAGTTATGGGAGCTTAACAACACATTTCCACCCAAGAAAGAGAAGAAACCATTGTTTTATTCATAAATTAATTCATAGTTTACTTACAAATGTCACAATTGTTGTTCATCAATATTCAATAGAAAATATGATAAAGGAATATAGATTCACAAATCTCCAATGTTTCTTAAAGAAAAACTTTGTAACGCCGTATTTTCGGTATGAAAAAAACTAATAAAAGAGAAAAGTTACCTATAAAACCTAAAACTGGGTACTTATATGTTCTCAACCAAAAAGGATTTAAAATTCAAACTTAAAAACCCGCGTCCAAAGTGATGGACAAAGTGGTGGCCTATCGTAAGGCTGACGGTCCTCTATTAGGTCTGTCGCTGCTGATCTTGGAGAGTTACTTTCTGGATTAGACTAACGGTCAAAGCGGTGGTCCGTCACAAGACTGACGGTCCACCATTCTAACCGTCGCTAGTGATCCTTGAGAGTCAAGTTCTGGATAGTCATGACAGCCAAAGTGGTGGTCCATCGCAAGGCTGACGGTCCACCATGTTGGTCTTCGTTGAGCATTTTAGGATGCCTGGTTCTATTTATCACTAATGGACAAAATGGTGGTCCATCGCAAGACTGACGGTCCACCACAAGACTGATGGTCCACCATATGGGCCATCACTAGGTCTTCTGAAGTCATGGATTCTGTTTGGACCAACAGTTGAGTTGGTGGACCGTCGCAAGACTGACGGTCCACCATTTTGGCCGTTAGAAGTGTTTTTCTACTAATTTTCTGAGTCTTTTCATTCATCTAGCTCCTTATCCTTAAAAACTAAAAACCAACACTAAATGCAACCTTTGTTGCTTAGAAACATGCACTTTTCCCATGAAAAAATATGAAAAATGTTCCATCAAAAGCCGAAACATCAACACTCTCAACAATGCGACGGTCAGAGTGTATAACCGGCATTGTTTCAAATTCAATTCATCTACACAACATGGAACAAGAATCTACAGAGATCAGCCAAATCAAGTATCGCTTAGGTTGCCCTCTTAGACAAGGAGATCCACCACTCAGTATTTTTTGTGGATACAAATCAAAACCCTCTCACTCATCAAAGAAGTAACTAACATAGGACATACACCCTTAAGCTTGTATTTATCATCCAACACCCCCCTTATAGCTGAGTTCCAAGATCAAGAAGGTCTTTTCTAGGCTAGTAATAATGTATCAGGCTAGATTAGGAAGGAATTTTGGGCAAAAGTGACTAAGAACTAGGCCTTAAATCTCTTTTCCTTCAAATTCTTCTTACCAAGGCTGTTGCATTGCTAGCTCACTTACCTTTTTATCATTCATTCATGCTTTACCATGATAACCCCCCCATTTATTTTTATATATATACACAAGCATCAGCCACCCTCAACTTAGGTTGATGCCATAAGTCAAGGTGCACATTGTCTTAACTAGAATAGGGCTATGTACTTAAATTCAAATTCTAGAACAACTTTCAATTAAGCAGTTAATAGTCCTACAATAGCCACCCTCAACTAAGGTGTTTTTGCCTAAGTTTAGGTACACATTGCCGATTAATAGGCTAGGGATAGAGCTAGGAGTTAACAGCTAAAAGAGAGTTAACTAGAATTCTTGGTGATGAAGAACATTAACAAAGGCTCAAATAAGGGTTCAAAAATGGAAAATTATTTTTGGTAGAGTTAATTAATTTGCTAAGTGGACTAAAAGCACAAGGTGGCCAGCCATCCTTTCTTATCTCATCAACTATAGAACAACATCAATTGAACCTGGAAAGTTCTAGGTACTATACTATGTAAGAACTAATACAAATACTTGAACACACAGTGGCAACTGAGACACACTCATTCTATTGTTCTTAAGATCTGCATCACATGTCATGTATATTTACAGGTTAATGCCAACTACAGATTCACTAACAGTTGAGCACATATCCTAGAGGACAAATAAACAGTCATATGGAAATAGTCCTAGCTTTGTGCCAACATCATTCATCATCTGTATTTATAAAAGGATACTAACACAAACAACACTTTTATTCCATGGAACAACATTGACAATATAAAAAGACTTAAAAATAAGAAAAATGCGAATCTAAAGACCTAGAAAAGAAAAATGCAAACTTAACTTGATCCTAGACATGCCAATTCTCCTAGATAGCACATGGTAGGGTTTAGAATATCAGCAACACCACCCGTACATAAAAACATATGCATTATCCTCAGAGCATTAAATTAAAGTACAAAGAAATACGTATACTTATTTTTTCTCTTATTCATATGAGGCATTTGTGAAGTTTGGTGAGGCTCCTGTGTCCTCACCTGGTGCAATGTTGGCCTCGATGGTGGTAGGGGAACTCAAAACCTCACCTTCCTAGATCGGAAGAATCATCTCTCGAACTGATGCTAAACTTTTCCCCCTTTGCTAGGGCAGCATAAATAGATACTCTTGTTGCTTTATCTTTCTCTTTTGTTCATCTTTCTTTGATTTCTTTCGAGCTATCTTCAGATCATGTTTTTCCTATTGCTCCGGTATCATTTCTGCTCTATTTCTCCTCTTTTTAGCTTTCTTTATAGCTTGTTCATCCATGTGCTGCTTTTCTTTGTCTTTCATAGGTCTTCCCATTAGGTCCATAATGCCTTCATCATCATCAATCACTACTAAGGCTGGGTTAAAAATAGTACGTTGTGGCTGCCTTCCCTTTAACTCTACTATATCAGGCTTCGCTTGCTTAAATTCAACCATGAGCTTGGCAAGATCAGGGAGAGACATTGCATCTAGCCTTTTGTTGATGCAATTCCATGTTATCGACCTAGACTGAATAGTTTGGAATGGATGGATTGACTCAGCTACAATTCCATCAACAAAAGGTTTGAATTCTGACACCCATTTATCTAACTATTTTTGAAACCTCTTTTGAAGCTTTACAAATTTTGTAAAATTTTCCTGCGTTAACCTGTATTCGACAAAGTCTGCTACACCCATAGATGGTGCAGATCCTGACCCTGCAGATGTAATTGGAGGTGCATACTCATGTGGCACATAAATAGTGATGGGCAAAGGCATACCTACAGGAATTTCGGTAGCATCGGAAGTTGGTACAGATTGAGTCTGGTAAATAGGAGGCTTGGTGACATGCATCTCAAATATTGAGTCATCTTTCGACTTCTCAATGTCTTGTCTATGTGTATCCTGGATTGCATTATCAACCCCACGAATTAGAGGAACATCTTCTTGCCTACACAACTCTGTGATCAAGTATGGAAATTGCAATACAGTAGTGGTTTTATATTCTTTTACAAACATCTTCTCTGCAATAATCTGGCCGAAGTCAATCTGCAGCCCTGTAACCAAACTGGGCACCAACACAACTCTGAGTAGGTTTGTATCTAAATTTCCATTACCTTTTATTTGCATCAGCCTTAAACGAACATCAACCCACCAGAACTTAGCCTTGAAGTTAATGGAATATTTTGCAATGTACTTACATGGATTGGTCACCCAAGAGGGGTTACTATCATCAGTAAACAAGGTAGCCACCTAGGGCCTCTGAGTAGATGCAGATCTTAACCTATACTCCAGATCAGGCATAGCGAGTGGAGCTTCATACTCTGGCCCACAAAGCATCCTATTTATTATCTGGGATGAAATATTGACGATGACTCCTAAAATAGGTACTGACTCTCTATTTGGAAAGTTTACAACTGATGAAACCTTTGGATAGTCTATCTCTACTAATGCTAGATAATTGGCAAAAACTTCTCTTACCAAATTCGGTTGATACGATCCTGGTGGCCTTCTCATCTATGCTTATTCATAATCATTGAAATAATGTTCCAGCTCTGGATATTGATGTATCTCCATTGTCACAATTTGATGTTTCTCCGTAAATTGCCTTTTTATCCCTTTTGTTGTATGTGTTAGTCCATCATAGAATTTCTCTCTTGCGCCCTCTATCTGCCATCTAATCGCCTCTCGAGCTTGAGGATCTTTATACTTGATAACATTAGCATCCTAAGTTTTGATATCTACATCATTTACCTCCATTTGTTCTCCCATGTTAGCAACCTCAGTTTTACCCTCAACGGGCTCGGGTTGATTTGTAGCAACCGTGGCCTCGTCTAGGCTTCAGCTAGTATAGCTTGTACTACTATCTCTCTTCTCTTTAAACTATAAGAGCATGGGATTTCATTTTTACATTACCTAGTATTGTACACGAGTGAAGATTTGCCTCTACCCCTTTAGGATCTTCCTTCGCTGTTTGGTGGAAGTTTATGAGCCATAACTCTTGAAAAAAAAAGTACAGAATTAGTTAAAAACACAAAAGTAGCATAATAGTAAAAACTTATACTTGATGGCCATACTGGTGGTCTTTCGAGTAACTGGTGTTTCAATAGGTGGGCTATCAGGTCCTATCCAGAAGGCCTGAAAATTCAGAGAGTTGCGACGGTCCATATGGTGGTCCATCGCAAAGTTAACAGTCCACCACTTTAGCCGTCACATCTTAACCAGTGGGTGTCATTTTTGGGGTTCTTGCGATGGTCCATTTGGTGGTCCGTCGCATAATTGACGGTCCATTATTTCAATTGTCGCACCCCCTTCTTCAGATTCAGGATTAAATTCGGCATTTTGTCAAACATTTAGCTTACAATCCTGATTTTTTAGCAAAAATTGACACCAACTTCACATTTATGCACACAACTTCACAAGACTTTACCCACATAGTGTATATTATTGTTCTAGACTCAAAACCAGTTAAAGGAAAAAAAGAAAAACAAGTAGCAGTTAAAAAAACATGGAGATGTTCATACCTTGGTCTTGCTGAAGTTTCTCTTTTATTTGCTTACAAATAATAAAAACAAACTTAACTTAAAACTCTATAATTGCTTTCAAGAATATTTGAGATGAATATAAAGAAAAGAAAGGGTTTGTTTGATTAGAGAAAAAAGAAGTAGATTGAGAGTCTTAGGAAGATCAAATGCCCTCAGATTCTTTGAATCCAATAGAATTTGGTCAGTTAAAGAAGTTAAAAAGGGTACAACATATGTAACCGCTCTATTACTTTTTTAAAATAAATTAGACAAAGATGGGTCACTTAAATAAATCTCAATTTTAAACCGACACGACCCAGTGCTAGGGTAACAACGATGGCTGCTACAACGGTCCGTCGGGAATGCAACAGACCACTATTTGGGACGTCGCTCCTTACCAGAACATGGTTACTTCAGCTTAATTTTTATGGTCTAAGTGGTGGTCTACCAATTTTGTGATGGTCCACCACTTTGGTCGTCGCACCTTACCAGAACCTGGGCAACTCAGGTTGATTTTGACGGTCAGTATGGTGGTCCACCATTTTAGTGACGGTCCACCACTTTGGCCGTCAACTTTCTCGAGTGAATGAATTTTTTATCTTTATTGCGATGGTTGAAATGGTGGTCCGTCAGGTGACTGGTGGTCCACCGATTCGGCCATCACTTTTGTTCAAGTAGCTAAAATTTTCAACCCTTTTTCCAATTGTATTACTCCTTTTTGCTGCATTTTAAATCCTACACACTTCACAAACACATCAAAAATGCACTAGAACTACAAAATAATTTAACTAATGCTTCACAACAACACACTGTGGGTTACCTCCCACCAACGCCTGATTTATAGTTGCAGCATGACTTAGTTATCTTGATTACTCATCTTCATTGAGATAGATAGTATCAATACTCCTTATTGAGTCCATTGGACCGATATACAGTTTCACATGCTGCACATTTACTTTGAAGACACTTCCATCTTTATTTTCAAGTTCCACTACTCCATATGACTAGACTTGACACACTTTAAATGGGCTGACCCATTTGTATTTTAGCTTACCTGGAAACAGTTTGAGTCTGGAGTTGAAGATAAGCGCCAAGTCACCTTTTGGAAATCCTACAGTCGTATTACTTTTTCATTCTTTCCATGTATAGATTAGCCCAATCATAAGATCCAAGATGGAACTCGTCCATGTCATTCAGCTGCCCCAGTCTCATATTCACTACCTCATTCCAATTCAAGTTAAGCTGCTTCAGTGCCCAAAACGCTTTATACTCTAGCTCAATCGGCAAATGACATTCCTTGCCATAAACCAATTAGTATGGAAAAATGCCAATAGGTGTCTTGAAATCCATTTGATATGCCCATAAGGCATCGTCCAGCTTTCTAGAACAATCCTTCCTTTACAGTCTTGGCAAGGATAGCTTTAATTACTTGATTAGAGATTTCTACCTGCCCACTGGTTTACGAATGGTATGATGTAGCCACTTTATTATGCTTAACTCCATATTTTACCAAGGCAACTCTGAACATCTTATTACAAAAGTGCTATCCTCCGTCTCTGATGATGGTACGTGGTACCCCAAAGCGAGAGAAGATGTTTTTCCTCAAGAATGCAACAACTCTCTTCCCTTCAATATCTACTAGAGCCACTGCCTCAACCTATTTTGACATATAGTAAACGGAAACTAATATGTACTTCATCCCAAATGATCTCACGAAGGGCCCTATGAAATCAATGCCCTAGACATCAAATAATGCTACCTCTAGAATTTTAAACTTTGGCATTTCATGGTGTTTTGAGATGGACCCTTGCCTTTGCCATTGGTCACACCTCTTCATGAACTCATAGGCATCTTTGAACAAAGAGAGCCAATAGTAGCCACTCTGAAGCACTTTTCTTGAAGTAGGATCACCTGCACAGTGATCTCCAACTGGGGAAGCATGACTCACTTCCAGTATACTCAACATATCTACTTTTTGGATGCACCATCAAATAATACATTCTGTACACCACTGAAAAAGATACAGTTCATCCCAAAAGTAATGTGTCACATCTTGGATAAACTTTTTCCTTTGATGAAAGGAAAGATTCTCTGGTATTACTTCACTCACCACATAGTTCACAAAGTCTGCATACCAAGGTACTTTTTCGAGCATTGTAGCCAATATTTTCTCATTTGGAAAGGAATCATCAATCTCTAACTCATTCATGGCTGCCTGTTCGCCTTAAAGTATGGATAGATGATCTGCTACCTGATTTTCTCATCCCTTTCGATCCTTGACCTCAAAGTCAAATTCCTGAAGTAGCAATACCGATTCAAATTCCTAAAGTAGCAATACCGATCGTACCAGCCTTGGCTTAGCATCCTTCTTCGCCATTAAGTACCTTAAGGTAGCATGGTCAGTGTACACCACTACTTTGGTACCCAACAGATATGCCTAGAACTTCTCAAAAGCATACAACACTGCTAGAAGTTCCTTTTCAGTCACCGAATAATTCTTTTGATCCCCATTTAAGGCGTTGCTTGCATAATATAACGGATGGGATAACTTCACTTTCTTTTGGAAAATAAAAGCTCCCAAGGCCACTACACTGGAATCACACATAATCTCAAATGGCTTCATCCAATCAGGACCAACAATAACTGGAGCCTCCACCAGTTTCAACTTTAGACATTCAAAGGCCTTTCTTCAGTCATCACCAAAAGTGAACTTATCCTCGTTCTCTAAAAGTTTGCAAAGTGGGTTTGCAATCTTTGAGAAGTCCTTTATGAATCTGCGGTAAAACTCCACATGATTGAGAAAGCTACGGACCCCTTTAATTGAGATAGAGGGAGGAAGTTTCTCAATCACTTTGACCTTTGCCTTATCTACTTCAATCCCTTTAGCTAAAATTTTGTGTTCGATAACAATGCCTTCCTTTATCATGAAATAACATTTTTTCCAATTAAGGACAAGGTTGAACTCTTCACAAACTGCAATTCCTAACTAAGATTTAGCAAGTAGAGCTCAAAAGAATCACCTACAATCAAGAAATCATCCATAAACACCTCCAAGGTATCTCTAACCATATCAGAGAATATCGACATCATGCACCGCTGAAAAATGGCAGGTGCATTACACAACCTAAAAGGCATCCTCTTAAAAGAAAATATTCCATATATGCATGTGAATGTCGTCTTCTCATGATATTCAGGAGTAGTATAAATTCGGTTGTAACCATAATACCCATCTAAGAAATAGTACCTCTTCCCGCTAGCTAATCAAGCATCTAATCTATGAAAGACATTGGGAAGTGGTCCTTTAGTGTCCACAAGTTGAGTTTTCTCTAATACATACACACCCTTAACCCAGTAATAGGACTGAGTGGGATCAACTCATTTTTCTCATTTGCTCCAATTGTCATGTCCCCTTTATTGGGAACGCACTAAATAGGACTCACCCACTTACTATCTGAGATTTAGTATACCACTCCTACATCTAGCCACTTGATGATTTCTTTCTTAACTAAATCTTGCATAGGGGGTTTAATCGACGCTGATTCTCAATAGTCAGAACACAATCCTCCTCTAGTTGAATCTTATATGTACATATACTAGTAGGTATACCGATGATGTCACAATTGTCCAACCAATATCCCTCTTATATCTCTTAAGAATAGAGATGAGAGCTTTCACCTATTGCTCACCTAGAACAACAGCAATATCAATAGGTAGTGTATTCCAACTGCCTAGGAACACGTACCTCAAATGACCGGGAAACTCCTTCAGCTCCAAGATAGGTGGCTCTTCGATAGAAGGCTTAGAAGGTGGACTTGGACAATTTTTCAAGTCTAAATCCAACTTCTTAGGAGCATATGAATAAGACCCCATGCCTGTTAAGGGACACACCGTCTCCTTATAATCTTAAATACCATCATGATCATAATTCATAATTACAATAACTAAAGTCTCCACAACAAATTTTTCTTCTATAGTCACTTCCTACTCCTCCTAAAACTAAACATCCATAATAAAAAATATGCTCATATCTTTATGATATTTCATGGACATGCATACACTAAAGCAAACTACTTTATCATTCAGCCTGAATAATAGCTCATTTGTCCTCAAATTAATAAGTACACTCCCAGTTACGAGGAAAGTTCAACCCAAGAATATGGGCACCTAGAAATCCACCTCGCAATCAAGAATGAGAAAATTAACTAGAAATATGAAATTGGGCACTTTTACTAATACATCATATAGAATCCCCATGGGCCATTTCACAGACCTGTTTTCCATAACTAGCCTCATGTTTGTGG
The DNA here is from genome assembly GCF_002878395.1 of Capsicum annuum. Classification (NCBI taxonomy): domain Eukaryota; kingdom Viridiplantae; phylum Streptophyta; class Magnoliopsida; order Solanales; family Solanaceae; genus Capsicum; species Capsicum annuum. The sequence goes on along the minus strand of NC_061113.1, from coordinate 120,296,112 downwards.
GAGTAGGATCCCCCAAACCCAAGTTCTTATACCCAGCAAGCGACATCATGTTTATACTAGCTCCCAAATCACATAGAGCTTTTGCGAAATCAAGAGACCCAATAGTGCACAGGATGGTAAACGCTCATGGGTCTGCCTTCTTCTGCACCGTGACCTTATGGAGATAGAACGACAATGATAGAGATTATCCATCAAATCATAGCTAACTATCCATTTCTTCATGACAAGGTCTTTCATGAACTTAGCAGACCCGGGCATCTGCTCCAATACTTCAACTAATGGCAATTTAATTGTCAACTGCTTAAGCATGGCCATAAACTTGCCAAAGTTTGTGTCATCGACCTTTTATTTATATCGATATGGAAATGGAGGAGGTAGCTTTGAGAGCATAGTAACTACCACTTCAGCCTCCTTTTCCTTGCTCTTCTCCAACTCATCAACCAGCTAATAGTTGGATGGTGTATTTTCTATAACTTTATCTTATTTCTTAGACTCCACTGGATAACTTTCTTCATGATTAATCTCCTCTTGAATCACATCTTTAATTACTGCTTTACCCATAGACAGGCCTGGTTAACTAACTACTCCGTATGGTTATTGCCATGTAAGAGCCATCATTTTAAGGGTTCTGAACTATATCACTTGGAAATATTCCACTTTTCTTCTGATTCAAAGCTGATGAGAGTTAACTCATTTGCTACTCCAACTATTTGATAGAATTAGTGTGTGAGTTTACCAACTGACTTATGGTAGACAAATCACTCTTCATAGTAGTCGCCCCAGAGTTGGTAGCCTCAACTCTCTTTAATAATTTCTCCATCATGTCCTCCATTGACATCTTGCTAGAACTAGTTACAGCATTATCGTTTTCTTCCAGAAGGTAAATATAGTCCACTCCCATCATTATTTGTTGTCCGGTTTCCTTGATATCTATCCTTGTAACCAGCTTTATTGTAATATTTCTTAGCTTGATTTCCTTGGCTATTACCTCAAAACCCCCCTGGTGATTTAGATAGTTTGCCTCTTCTTCCGAATTAGAGTTAGCTCTTCCCTAGGATGTAAAAACTTTCACCTTTTTTATTTTTTCAAACACTAGATACTTAGTTAGCAAATCCATCTATTTTTTCAAGTATGCCATACCTTGGTCATATTCGTCCTCCTTCTTGCATTGCTTTGTAGTCATACTACCAGACACAGTAGTGCTTGCTATCATAGAATCCCAGGTATTCCAAACTCTACTCTATTTGGTTATCTTATCAAGCATCTCTGTAGCCTCTAGAAAAGTAAGGTCAACAAACGATCCTCCTACAGCATTATCTATGACTGGCTTCATAATAGAGTTCAAAGCTTGATAAAGAGTCTCCATAAAATAAATATTTGTCATGTTATGGTTTGGGTATTGTGTCAGTTTTTTTAAACCTCTCCCAGGCCTCATGAAAAGCTTAAGTAGGAACCTGTCGAAAGTTATTGATTTCATCCCTTAACTGTACCTTCCTGGAAAATAGAAAGAACCTTTCTAGGAAAGACTCTTTCAACTGCCTGCAGTTGGTGATAGTATCGCCTCCTCAAATAGGGACAAAGGAAATAAACTCAGGTAGATAGCATTCTGACCCACTCCTGGGTTATTGAAAGACTTGAAAGCGGTGACAAAGTTCACCAAATACATATTTGGATCATCTCCAGGAAGGCCACCGGATAACCCTTTAAGATGGAGGCGTTGAATCATCGTACGTGTAATTTCAGGTGCTAGAGATAAAGGAATAATAGCTCCAATTTCACCTGCTCCATCCAATCCATCATCGTCGTCATTCAGATCAAACTGTACAAGTTGTCGATCTAGCCTCGCCCTAAAGAGACGATTCCTGTTTACATTTCGATTCACTGGTGCAACCACATTCTCTGTATGCCTTGTGTTGACAGGATCTAACAAATCATCATCCCCTAAATCATCATCATCAGGATTAGGATGATGCACTTGCTGGCCATCATTCTACTGATTTTGTTAGCTCTAGCCAGAGCGGCTAGTCTCTCAGCATCTTGGAGGTCTGCCATTCTACCAATTAACTGCTATTTTGAATATATTGATAATAATGGTGAACCCAATCTCTGTGTACTTGGCATACACAATAACTACCCTACACAGAATAAAAACTACAAACAAAGTAAAATATGGGAAACTTGACCAAAAGTTAATTAACAAACACAAACTTATTTGACAATCGTATTCCCCGACAATGGCACCAAATTTGATAAACCCAAATTATAACTCTCATTAGAGAGTGTAAGCAGTCGCTGTCAAATATAGAACCCAACTGTGTTGGGTGTTGAATCCCACAGGGAATACTATGTTAACTAAGTATTGTGGTTGTTACTAGACTGTTGATCAAAGGTTCCAAAATAGAAGGGGGTTCTGATTTATCAATTATATTCAAATGTTGTTACAGAATGTAATCCAACTGTAGGTTATATAGATAATATTATTCAATAAGAGAATTCGAACTAGAGTTATGGCCACCAAGATGCTTAAGCAGCTAGGGTTGTGAAGTATTTTGGATTCCCAATAAACAATTCTAATTGCAAGAGTAATTGAATTCTATGGTTTACCCATTAGTTTTTCAACCTAAGTGAGTAACTTATCCCTTAATTCTTTCAAAATTAAGCAACATATTATTAATTTAAATATAAACTCACATGGGTTGATCCGGTTAAGGCGTCTTCCCTCTATCGAAAGGTTAAAGCCTTTAGATTTATGTAAATCCTTTCATTTCCCAACAAGCACTTTTCTATTTGATCAAGTGTTGTTCTTGGGATCACTTTTCAAGTTTTTAATAAAGAAAATTCATTAAAGTGAAGAAAAGTTTATGCAATATCAATTACTCATAGGATCTACTAGATTCACAAATCAAAATTAGCTTTTAACATCAAGGCTCCCATTACCCTAGTTATGGGAGCTTAGCCATACATTTCCACCTAAGAAAGAGAAGAAACCATTGTGTTATTCATAAATTAATTCAAAGTTAATATACAAAAGTCACAATTGTTGTTCTTCAATAGAAAATATGATACAGGAATCTTGATTCACAAATATCCAATGAATCTTAGAGAAAAATTATGTAACAACGTAATTTCGATATGGAAAAATCTAATAAAAGAGAAAAGTTACCTAGTAAAACCTAAAACTGGGTATTTATATGATCCCAGCCTAAAGGGATTTAAAATTCAAACTTAAAAACCTATGTCCAAAGTGACAGACAAAGTGGTGGTCTATCACAAGGATGACGGTCCTTCATATGGTTTATTGCTGCTAATCCTAGAGAGTCACTTTCTGGAGAACACTAATCGTCAAAGTGGCGCTCCATCGCAAGAATGACGGTCCACCATTCTGATCATCGCTGATGATCCTTGAGAGTTGAGCTCTGGATAGTCATGACGGACAAAGTGGTGGTCCATAACAAGGCTGATGGTCTACCATATTGACCGTCGCTGAGCATTTTAGGATCCCTGGTTTTATTTAGCACTGAAGGCCAAAGTTGTGGTCCATCGCAAGATTGGTGGTCCACCACATGGGCCGTCGCTGGGTCTTCTGAAGTCATGGATTCTGTTTGGACCTGACGGTTGAGTTGGTGGTCTATCGTAAGACTTATGGTCCACCATTTTGACCGTCAAAAGTGTTTTTCTGCTAATTTTCTAAGTCTTTTCCTTCAGCTATCTCCTTACCCTGAAACAGTAAAAACCAACATTAAATGCAACCTTGGTTGCTTGAAAACATGCATTTTTCCCAAGAAAGAGATAAAAATATTCTGTCAAAAGTTGGAATATCAAGTGCGATGGTATATTATAAAATTGGGTTGTTGTTGTGTCATCATCAGCTGAAAATTAAATTGGTGGACATACCAAAGACAACTTTTCAAACTCATTATGGCTATTATGAGTTTCTCGTGATGTACTTTGGGTAAATAATATGCCTCTAGAATTTGTGAGCTTGATGAATGGTATCTTTTTGTCATTCTTAGATTCTTTTGTTTTTATATTTATCGATGACATTCTAGTTTACTCCAAGAGTAAGGAGAATAATATATGTCACCTTAAGGAGAATCATAAATGTCACCTTCGCATAGTGTTGTAGATTCTAAGAGAGAAATAATTATTTGCCAAATTCTTAAAGTGCGAGCTTTGGGTATCTTTAGTTAAATTTTTATGGCACATCATTTCCAAAAAATGGGTAATGGTGGATCCGCAAAAGACTGAGGTTGTTAAGAATTAGATCCAGCCTAGTTCAATGATCAAGGTAAGGAGATTTATTTTCTTTCTAGTTGTTAGCACATATTTGTCAGGAACTATGCGTCATTGAAATGGACTTGACAAGGAGGAATGATCATTTATTTAGATAGATCAACATGAGAAGAGCTTCTAAAATCTACACATTCTTGACTACAACTCCTAGCCTTTATTTACCGATTAAAGTTAAGGACTTTATAGTGTTTTCTGATGTTTTACTTAGGGGATTTGGTGTTGTTTATGAAGAATAGGAATTCCATTGATTATTATTTAAGTCATTTGAATCCTCATGAGAAGAACTACCCTACCCATGACTTAGAGTTGTACGTGGTGGTGTTTGAGTTAAAGATTTAGAGACACTATCTTTATGGTGTTAAGTGTGAGGTCTTCACAGATCACCATAGCTTATAGTATGTGTTTACTTAGAGAAATTTGAATCTAAGGCAATAGATATGGATGGAGTTGTTGAAGGATTAAGATGAAACTATTCAATACCATCCAGGTAAGGCAAATATGGTGGTGGAGACATTGAGACAAATATCTTTAAGTATGGGTAGTTTGTCATTCTTTAGGGTGTCTAGGAGATCTGTCACTAGAGATTTCAAACTCTATCATCATAGAGCATATTGTTTGGGATTTCAAACAAGGATGGAGTGTTGGATAGTGTTGCGGTGATGTTGTAGTAAATTCAACATACTGGGTTAGATTAAGGCCAAGAGATTTGAGGAAAGGAAGACAAATGGATTTCTTAATAAAATGGTATGTGAGGATGTGGTGGATTTCAATTTATATACGAGGGGGGTGTTGTTGTTTCAAGGAAGGTTATGTGTTCCTTTGGTTAGTGATTTGACTTATGATGTACTTTTAGAAGCCCATGGTTGTGATTATTTTGTTCATCTCATATGAATAAGATGTACCATGACTTGAGGCAACTTTATTAGTGTTCAAAGATAAAGAAATACATAGTAGATTATGTGTCCAAGAGTCACAATTGTCCACAGGTGAAGTATGAACAACAAAGACCTGTGGAGTTGCTTCTGAGGATGCCTATACCTATGTGTAAATTGGAGCACATTACTATAGATTTCATGGTGGGTCTTTCTAAGACCCTGGGGAAATATTACCTTATTTGGGTGATAGTAGGTCGATTTATGATATCAACTCACTTTTTGCTAGTTCGAGTAGACTACAACTCCCAACAGTTAGCATAAATTTATGTCAAGGAGATAGTAAGAATTCCTGGTGTGACCCTTACCATCATTATAGATAGAGATGTGTGGCATCCTAGCACACACACAAGCATATATGGTCACCCAAGTAGTAAAATGGCCTTTAAAAATAAATTATCGATCCCACAGGGACTTGGTTGAACAACAATCAAATTCTATCTTTACCAAAGTAATTAAACAAGTGCAAGTTTAACAAATAACATTTGACAATTAATAACTCAAAAGAAGTCATAAACAATTCGGTAGAGCAAAGTGTTGGAGACAATATTAGGGAACAATCTAGGGTCAAGCACTATGAACAATCCTACTTAGTCATAAAAGCTCATCAATTTAGTTAATTATGTTCGTTGTTGATTCATGGGGATGATAACATTATCATGGTCTTCTGAGCCTCTAATCATCTATTAACTTAGCCCTACAACTACATTGTTTAGTGGGGAAGTGAAAACTAAATTAAACGTAGTTATATTTGATCTCTTATATGAACCAAATGGGAAAATTAGGTATATTCTTATAGTAAACACAAATCTTAACTTAAATTACTTCAACATATAAGATCCCACTCCATATATCCCACAATCTATTCTATTGTTCCTCCTTTTGTGCTAACAGTAGAAATATTGATTTACCCTAAGGGCTGTGAATCCATATAATAGTAATACTAAGAATATTTAGAAACCAAACAATGAAAATAAACTTAAAACAAACTCAATTGAAAGAATAAGTAATCATGTTCTTGTCCTCAATCCTAGATGAGGGTATTTAGCCACTCATGGATCTACAATGAAACACAATTAAGGAATTCATATAAAAAATTTAAAATAAAATAAAATAAATATTAAGAACCCTAATTTCAGCCTACTAAAATGTATTTCGATCCCTAAAATTCATCCAAGGTATTTACAACAAGTCCCAAGTGTCGTATTTATAATATGGCCTTTATTGCTCTGTGTTTAGGGGAATGGAAAACCCTTAAAGAGGATGAAAATTTTCTTGGAACCTTTATTGTTTTCTAATTTCTATAGCTGCGCTTATCTTGGAGGACTAAGGGTATGGTACACCCATGACTTTAGAAATTCCAGATTTTGACATCTTGAACTCTTTCCTTTTCCCTTTGATTTTCTTGCTTCTTAGGTGTCTTTACACTTCACTTTACTCATGTTTATCTTTAAAAAATTGATATTAAAATCACCGATGATATAAAATATCATTTAACAAGCATAATTAGTTCACCCAACACAATAGAATTCGCCAAGATACACCAGAACAACACATAGCTCAAGCTAGTAATACTAGTTTTCTCGTCCGAACTCTATGTGATCAAATTGATTCCTGACTTCAATTAAACAAATAGTGAACATTATTAAAATTTATTTTAACACCTATATTCTCAACTACATCATTAAAAACTCATTATTCACACAATAAATCCATAAAACTAGGCTAAACTTAAGTAAATAATGACAGTTAGATGCATAAATCCACCTAAGATAATTACCCCACACTTAAAGCCTTGTTTTTCCTCAAAAAACTCTTAACATTAAGCATTATACAATGAATAATCAAATATACAAGAAGAAACACACTCAAACTAAAGCTACAATGACCACGTCAATAGCAAGTTTAACAATACGCGTGCCTTATTATAATTGAAACTCATGAACACTACTACGAAACACCCTAACCTTGAGAACTACCTCAATCAAGTTGGAAAACTCATGCATGTTCCTCACTTAAAGATATCATACAAGTAACTTAACTTTCATCAAACATGTGACCTCATCATAAGATAGGTACCCAGAGTCACTCATATAGATGCAATATATTTGAAGAATAGGTATAAAATTCAAATTTCTCTCACTCTTACAAAGAATTCACTTGCCACGTATGATGAACCATAGTCTTTTACTTAGTGTAATGCTTCACTTATATTATAATATCAAGGATCAAGATAAAAAATGTGTTTAAGAGATGTAAAGTATGCTAAGGGATAGGTCGGAACTATTCTAGACAGTAATAGTCACTATCTTTCCTCAGTGCTTTAATACATTACATTGTACATTAGGATTCTTTAAAACCAACCAAATTTCCACCACTTCTCTCTTCCCACTTTCTTTTATTTTTCCCCATTTACTTAAGTTAGTTAACATATAGTAAGGGGGAGTATTTTACATAAACACATAATTAAATTTTGATAAATTTTTCTCTTTTTCATTACATCACTCCCAACCATAATAAATCAACATTTCAAGACCAATAGATAGTCTTTTAGGGCTTCACTTGCTCCTCTTTTATTAATAACTTTTACACTCTTTAACCTCATTAATTTTCAACTAAAGATCTTAGGATATTTGGATCAAATTATAGTCAATCAAAGAAGGTGAATAGTCTACATCTAAGGCTACAGAAGAATATAGTATAAAGTCTCAACTGGGCTAACTAAGATCATACAAAAAGGGTAGATAAAAGGGGATTTGAAATATAGCTATCAAAGAAATGCCTATATCTCTCAAAACTAACATTCTTTATTTCTCTTTGCATACACACCAGTCAAGTTCTAGAAATCAATATGCAATAAGGAATACAACAAAAATCCTCACTCACATATGGAACACGCTAAAGTCAAGTATAATCATTATTAACTCTAAAACAAGAAATAACATGAATTTACAATTAATCCAACATTCCACTAGAGTCATAAAAATAAGACTAGGTATCTCACCAGTAGTCACTCACATCAACCAACATGCTTTTACATTTAAAACCTCTTGCATTATATAATCACACATAGCAACTAGAAAGAACATCTCACTTATTTCTAACAATTACTCCTAAAAATGAAAAAAATCCTTGATTCAAAGGGAGCGTGCTAAAAAAAGAATCGAAAAGAAAAACCAAGGGGTGGGCAAAGTGTTCCCTAATGAGACTAACACCAACAAAAACTAAACAACCGAGGAGAAAATCTTCTTATAATTTTTTCAAATTTACTAAAACTAGTAGTTAGCTATAAGAATCCTATAGCAGCACTTAAACCTATACCATGGGAAGATTCCCCACCCCATAATTAAAAACACACTTTGTCCTCAAAGTATAATCCAGAAGAAAGGATAGAAATACTCCCTAAGGCCTTTAGCCTAGCTAGTAGTATCTTTAATCATCAATAAGGTCTGGTGAACCCCACACCCAATCTTTGCTATGCTCCTCAGATTAGGTCTCCGATACTCAAACTTTCCTTCTATTTGTGATAAGAAATACAAAAAAAATGAAATAAAAGTAAAATATGAAAATAAAATACGTACCTAAACTTAGTTTGCCTCCTAAGCAGCACTTGATTTAGTATCGCAACATGACCTATATCACTGCTCTTCATCCATATTCCTTTATCATCTTTGTTATACTTAAAGTCTATCTTCTCACTCTTTTCTGACCTCTTAAGTATGTACTCTGAAGGTCCATAAATTTTTCAATAATAGCCTTTTTAGGCTTTTCTTTCAGTTTTTCAACTTCTGGCTTAATAGGCAGTTTGGGTACCTCTATGAGATAGTCTAGTGAGGCCAATGGTGGTTTGCACTCCACCCCACACTCATCCACTTACATAACTGTGATCATGCATAAATCCATATAATGAGAATATGGATTAAGTGGTTTGTATAATTTGAAGTCCACTTCTTCATCATCTAGTCTTACAATTAGAATGCTCTTTCTAACTAGATTATTATCTTTAAAATCAATCAAAACTTTTTTCATTGATAAGAATGGATGTAGTAGTAAGATTGGTACCCTGTCATTTGTATCCTAATCAAGTACAATGAAATCAATAGAATATTTAACCTACCAACCTTAATGAGCACATCTTATATGATTTCTCTGGGCTGTACTCTAGTTTTATCCACCATTTTGAGCACCAAAAAAGATGGCCTCAGCTTCCCCAATCAAGGGTATTAAAAACATATAGGGGTATCAAATTTATACTTTTCCGCAAGTAAAACAACTGAGATTTCGGTCCTTGAAAAATCCATGAGCTTTGAGCTAACTACCCCTTTAACGACTTATCATACAGGCCGTATGGAGTGGTTACGGGTCTAAATACCTATGTCATATCCAAACCAAAGTGTAATTATCTAAGTTATGGTTTGAGTATGAGTGACTCACTATGAGTCATAAAACCATATTACAAGTGGTAGGGTTGACTCGTATATTTTCCAGTGTCTAATTCTTTGGGTTCTAACTTGGATACGACTAGACCATACGAGTCATATAGTCAGGTGGCCAGTGGGATCATGGAGTCGTAAGATAGAAAGTGTATGGGTGTCAAACTCACTATCTATGATATGACTCATGGCTATGATTTGTATGATGTGTTGATGACTTAATGGGTTGACTCATACCCAAGGACGACCTTTTTATTGTGTTAAGTTAGGGGTACTTTTGACATTTCCCACTTAAAACCCTTAAGGTCCCCACATCCCTAAAATACTTTGGGGCATTCATTATACACTTGACAAGATCAAAATATCATCTTTACTCCCTCAAAATCCTATTAAATAAAAATTGACTAGGGTTTATCTAAAGTGGCCATCTAAAGGTTTAAGAGTCAGTTTCTCTTCATGAATCTTCCTAATTCAAGTAGGTAAATCTTCCCTCATTGTTAGTTTAATAAAAGCATGTTTTGATAGCATTTTTCATACACTATGAATGGTATCTTTAAAATCAAGGTTTCGGGGTTTGAATACATATCATTGAATATTGTTTTCTATGGTTTAAATTATGATTATGTATGTTTAATTATGGTTTTACACATGTGGGTGCATGGGAATGGTTATTTAATTGAGGGTTCATGGTTAAACCCTAAATTTGATGATTTTAGCTTTGATAATGGCATACCCTCAACCTATTTGTGAAATTATTAATGAGAATGATATTTTTGTAAGTTGAATTGTCTTTTTTAACTAAGGCTTTGGCACAATCATGATAATGATTGGCGAATGTCTTCGTAAAGACTTTGATGGCCATCAATTAAATTGAATTGAAACCTTAGGGGTTTTATTGGTAAAAATAGGTTTGTGCCCCAAATGTTAATTAACTTAATATCGATGTTTAAATAGTGCGTTTGAGTACTAAATGATGAAATTATTGTTATGGCATAATGTATGCTTGCAAGCAGGGTTGGTGTGATAATACCAATTGGGTGCCTATATGTATAATGGTTTTAATAACTGTTGATACATGTTAAATTTTTTAAATTGGGCTTAAGAGTGGCATGTGTAGTTGGGCCATAAAAGTGGAAGTCCTAAAGTACTAACACTGAAACCACGCTAGCTGGCGCGGTTGTATAAATGACTGGGAGGTTTGAGTCCCTCGTATTGAATATATGAATGGGAGTTTCGAGTCCCCTATATTTTATACATTGGTGCTTAAGTCACCTTGATTATGCTGGGTGGTTTGAGTTACCCATAAAGGCATATACAGATATGGATATTCTCTTATTCGTGCGGCTAAATGAATAGGGCCCTTCTAGCTAGGGGAGAGTTAGGCCTATATAGCTCGTATATGCCTTGTTTTATGATGGATATGCTACATAATCTAGGTTAAGGTTTTCAAAGTTCATGCTAAGCCTTGTTCCCTACCCTAGCATGTGGTATTATATATGTATACATATTCTATATGATATTATGCATTGAGTGTTGTATTTGTTTTGAACTGTAATCATGGTATTATTTTGTTGGTTTATCCTCGAGTTATATGTTTACACTCTAACCTCTAACCATCTTCAGATGTTGAATCCCCATGTGATGCAAGAACTGGTGATATGTCTATATCTTCTGTTTAGTGACTTAGATTCGGGATCAGCTAGTAAGTCAGATTAAAGTGGTGATCTTCCATCCTTCGAAAAACCCTAGTTCATAGTGTGGTTTTCATTTTTGTTTAGACTATTTTTTGGATATTGGTTTTGGCTATTGTTGGGTAAATGTCGTGAAATTTTATTGACCTTTAATTCTTAGAAGCTTTGTTAGATTACTGTTGAATTGGGTGGTTTGGTTGATTATTTTTTTATGGACGGTTGTCTAATTTTTGGTGGATATTATACACTTAATGAATTATTATTAGTTTTATTTTATGTCATCTAGTTATATGTTTGGAATTTATCCAACATTTAAGGATGTTGTGTTTGTTTTATTAGATGAAGGGGGTAATCCATGATCCACGTGGGACTTGAGATACCCATCATAACCAAGCCCTTGTTTGGGTCATTAAAAAGGTGGTATTAGAGCCTAGGTTCCGTGTCATGTAGAGCATCTTTTATGGGTGTGTAGTGCTACACTTTTAAGGGAAAGGATATGAGACATTTAGAAAATGTTTCCCTTTTTTGTTGTCTTAATTTCAGGCTATAAAGTCCAAGGTATTGGATCCCTTTGGTTTATATCTACTCATCTTTAAGATCATGACTCCAAGAAAATCTGATATTCGTAGAAATTCTTCTGTCTCGTCTGAGGACACTGTGGACGGAGCTTGTCCAAGTCTTGGGGTATAGATCCAGTCAAGGGTTACTGCATCTGACTATACATAAGGTGTCCCACCTATCCCCACTGATCCCACTCTTGAGGCCGACATTTATACTCAGTCACCTTAAGGGAAGGTTAAAAATGTTAAGTTCCATCGACCCATTAACCTATTAACCCAGTTGATGACATCTCTATCAGAATAATCTGGTTCTGCTGGTATTGCTATGGATTCGGTTGAAGACTCTAGATTTGGATAATTTATGAGGTTGCATCCTCTGATTTTTACTGGTACAAAGGTTGAGGAGGATCCTTAAAGTTATATTGATGAGATAGAGAATATGTTTCAAGTTATGCATTCTTCAAAGATTGAAGGTATGGAGTTTGTTTCCTATCAATTCAAGGATGTGATGAGCCAGTGGTATGAATATTGGGAATAGTTAGAGGTGAAGATTCTGGTTTTTCCTTGAGGAATGATTTCTATAGAGAGTTTCTACATTGCTTCTTTCCTCAAGAGTTTGGGGAGATAAAGACAGAAGAATTTGTTAACTTAAAACAAGAAAGAATGACAGTAAATGATTATGCCTTGAAATTTCATTAGTTGTTTAGGTATCATTCCTGAATTGGTATCTAGCATGAGGCCTAGAATGGGGAAGTTATTATTGTAGTTATCCCGAGAGTTGATTCTGGAGAGTGAGGCTGCCTTGCTAACTAAGAATATGGACATATCTTGACTTATGGTTCATATGCAGTAGTTTGAAGAGGAGAAAAAGAATAAATCTAATATTGGTGAGAGGTAGAGTAAAAAATTTAGATTTTTTTATCTAGGTGGAGGACAACAGCAGAGTGACAAAGATGGGGGAAAGTTGTTTGAGAAAAAGAGGAGGAGTTTTAGTTCTTTGTCTAAGATTAGTACTCCTTACCCACAACCGTTAGTTGATCATTTGTCTCGGTATGATGGAGAGTTCAGTACATAGGGTTCCCAATCTCAAGCCGGTGTGGCTCAGTTCAGTCCATCATATCCTCTTTGTAGATTTTATGGTTAGCCACAACATGGTAAATATGAGAAGCGGAGAAATCAATGTTTTAATTATGGTCATATCAAACATATGCAATGGGATTGTCCCTCTAGAGTTTCTTCTGGGGGAAAAATAGTTCCTATTGTCTCTTTATCAGCTCCTGAACCAAAGGGTGCCACTTCTGGCTCCAGTACTGGTCAAAATCGTCTTTATTCTCTTACTGTTCGTCAGGAGTCCAAGACGTATCTCTTACTATTCTTCAGGAGTCCAAGATGACTTTGGATGCTGTTACTGGTATGTTGAAACTCTTTTAATGTGATGTGTACTATTTACTTTATCCGAGGTTCACTCTCTCTTCTATGACCCCATTTGTGGCTGTGCATATTGGTTTTGGTCTCTAGTGTATTTAATACCCTTTTCTTTTCCTATCAAGATGGTTGACTTTGTGATTTCTAGAAATGTCTATAGGGGTTGTGTAGTATCTATTGGTAATAGAGAAACCTTGGTAGGTCTGTTTGAATTAGACATGGTTGATTTTGATGTCATATTGGGGATGAATTTGTTGCACTCATGCTATCTTCTTTAGATTGTCGGACCTATAAGGTAATCTTTAAATTCCATAATGAGTCGGTCGTTAAATGGGAAGGTGGTTATTTAGAACCCGAGGGAAGGTTCATATCGTATCTTAGATCCTGGAAATTAATTTCCAAGGGTTGCCTCTATTATTTGGTTCGGTTTAAGGATCCTACCTCGGAGGGTCTTTATTAAATTTTGTCCCAGTGGTAAATGAGTTTCCTGAAGTCTTCCCTAATGATCTTCTTGGTGTCCCTCCATATAGGAAATATATTTTGGTATTTATTTTGTTTTGGACACTCGTCCTATCTCTATTCCCCTATATAGAATGCCTCCGACTGAGTTCAAGGAACTCAAGAAGCAGTTGAAGGAACTATTATACAAGGGTTTCATCGTCCTAGTGTGTCCCCGTGGGGTGCATATGTCCTATTATACTTAAGAAAGATGGTTCCCATCATATATGTAATGATTATCGACAACTAAACAAGGTGATAGTAAAGAACAAGTACCCACTTCCAATAATTTATGATCTCTTGGATCAACTTCAAGGTTCCAAATTCTTCTCTAAGATAAATCTTCGGTCTGGGTATCATCAGTTAAAGATTAGGGAGGTGGATATCCCTAACACAACTTTCTGCACTCGATATGGGCATTTTGAGTTCTCGGTGATGTTGTTTGGCTTGACTAATGCCCCTACGGCATTTATGGACTTGATGAATAGGGTCTTCTATTAGTTTCTTGATTCGTTCATGATTTTCTTCATTGATAACATGTTAGTGTACTCTAAGAGTAACGAGGATCATGTCTATTACCTCTTCCTTGTATTATAGACCTTAAAAGATTAGCCATTGTATGCTAAGTTCTCTAAATATGAGTTCTTGTTGAATATCGTGACCTATCTAGGTTATGCTATGTCTAGTGAGGGAATCATGGTGAATCCTCATAAGGTTGTGGTGGTTAAGAAGTGGCCTAGATCCACGTCTCCAATCGATATTCAAAGCTTCTTGGGTTTATCCGGTTATTATAGGAGGTTAGTGGAAAGTTTTTCTTCTATTGCTTCCCCATTACCAAAGTTGATCAGAAGAAGGTGTAGTTCTTTCGATCCAATGCTTGTGAGGGTAGCTTTGAGAAGAAAGATAAGTTGACTTAAGCTCCAGTTTTGACTCTGCCTGAAGACACTGAGGGCTTTGTCATCTATTGTGATGCATCCCGAGTTGGATTAGGTTGTGTTTTTATTCAGAAGGTGGTTGCTTATGCCTAAAGACAGTCAGAGTTTCACTAGAAGAACTATCCAACTTAGGACTTGGAATTATTAGATATGGTGTTCGCATTGGAAATCTATCGTCATATTTGATAGGGTCCATGCTGATATCTTTTATGATCTTAAGAGCGTGTAGTACATGTTCACTCAGAAAGAGCTTAATCTCTGGCAATGAAGGTGGCTTGAGTTACTGAAGGACTATGATATGAGTGTTCACTACCATCCAGGTAAAGCTAACGTGGTTGTTGATGCTCTTAGTAGGTTATCCATTTGGATTCCAGCTCATGTGGATTAAAATAAGGACTTGGTGAAGGATATTCACCATTTTGCTTACCTTGGAGTTCGTCTCTTAGACTCTGAGGATGGTGGTGTGTCACATGACCCTAACTAAGGCCTAGTCGTGTCGGGTGCCTTAAGCCTCACTCGAGATCGGAGACCCCCCAACTCCTAAACTTTACCACCTCAGACTATAAGAATTTTGACAATATAACAAGATAGAATGGAACAACCATAAATCAAATACAGTCACACGGTGTCAGCACCAATACCAATACCAATGCCAAGGATGACACCATTACAGACACCGCCCATAACAACCCAAAGTAGTCTCACAAAGCCTCTAACAAAAATCCAAACAACATCCAGTCAGTACATGCCCCCGACCATAGCCAAAACAAAAGTCTATGAAATAACCAATGTATTTAGAGAAACCATAACATGAAATAGAGCCTTCCAGAGTATGGAAGCTCACCACTTCAATCCAATACCAAGTTGTCCCCAAATCAAATCACTAAGCAGGAGGAGTAGCATGTCTATTTCCTACATCGCGTGGGGATAAAGTGCCCGAAGACAGGTTAGCGAGTGAATTCTAGCATGTACTCAGGAGTAAGGATAAAAAAATCCCAACATTTAAAACCAAGCAAATAACCATATGCAACCACATCCATACATATATACACATAATCTATGTCGGGAAAGTGGACCTAGCTTAGCATGAATTTAAATCATTTACCTAGGCTATGTAACTTGACCATCTTAAAACTACCCACGGGCTATATGGGTTCAATGTTACCCCCTAAATGGGACCAGTTCATGTAGCCATATAAATCAGAGATATTACAGGGTCAAGGATTCCCGAGTAACCTTCACCTCATTGATACATATATATGAGTATAACTTAGCAAAATCCCGTATACCCCATAAGTATATGGTCACCATGACCAACCCCCATGTCAGCAAACTACAGTTTCCAGTGTTCGTCCATTAGACTTACACCTTAACAGTTGGCTATCAAAACCCGCCATTATTGTTCGATTAAAACCTTTAACACACAACCAAACCACTAATTCCATAGTTTATTACTAAGGCATTATGAAGTGGTGTCGTCATACTGACTATACCTTGCAAGCAATGTCATTCGCGAAACCTTAGGGGATTCCCATGTACCTCATATGATTTCCGATTTACCAAAACCATGGTCACCAAGGCCTTACCAAATCATTTAAAATCATTTATACCATTTAGGGTTCATTAAAACATTATGCAATGCATAGTTTTCAATAAAAGTCCAACTTTGTAACAATACTATTCTCATGGGCATTTTATCAAACATGGGGGCATATAGCTTCCAAGACTGAAACCAACCAATTTGGGGGGATCCATAGAACCCCTAAACCCATTTACCATTACCAGGTATTCCATGATGTTCAAAGCAACATCATAATATGAAAAAACATACGTAAATCATAGGAAAAATATTACCCAACCATTAATAGCCAAAACCTCCCAACATATGTCTCAAAACTAAACAATAACAATAATTAAATCATGAAAAATAATCATTACAATATGAATTTATTAAACTAACAATAATGGAGGAGTAACATGCCTTAGATACCAAAGTGTACAGAGAGATTTCCCTTGAAAGCCCCTAATTGAATCACCCTGATGAAACCCTTGCCCTTTCCCGAACTAAAAGCTTGAGATAGATTCAATAGTGTTTTTGAGTGTTTGATTGATTGAAAATTGGTTAATGAAGAATGAAAGGTATTTTCGGTCATGGGCTCCTAAGGAGTTATAAGGGGAAATATCCAAAATACCCCCAACTTAAATTTTAAAAAATTCTCGTAGGTGGGTATGAATTAGGAACCCCACTAGTACCCAATCCTATGAGTGGTACCCCTAACTCGTACCATAGAAAATACCTTAAGGGATTAACACTATTCATCATACCACTTTCCCTATTCTTCTTATATCATATCTATAAAACTTATATGGAGTCGTCTTTCCTTGGATAGAAACCACCCCAAACCACACTAATTATAATATGACTTAGGATATATAACTCGTACCCACATCTTACGACTAGTACCATCAAGTCATATGATGTCCAGAAGCTCCAAACCCAGAAAACTTCTAAGGGTCAAAACTTAGGGTGTTTATATTCTCCCCCACTTGGATCATTCATCCCCGAAAGATGGGACTAGGCAGTAAAATCATGATCCAACCCCTAAATGCCTTTTCTCTTACTTTTTACACAGACGTAAATAAATATTCAAGGAAATAAATATTTCCTTTAACAAAGTTTGAAAACAAAGACATTATAAAGAACACATATATTCCACATAAATTTCTGCAGAAGAAAACATGAATGGATACTTGGACTTTATGTCCTCTTCCGCTTCCCACATAACCTTTTCCACCTTGTGGTTCCTCTATAGAACCTTTACCGAGGCCTCATATTTGGTCCATAAATGATGAACCTGATGATACAAGATCTTAATCAAGACCTTCTCATAATATAGGGAATCAAAAAATACTAATAACCTTGACTGGAATAATTTAAGAAGGATCGCCAATACACTTCCTCAAGATAGAAACATGGAATACTAGGTGGATGGAGCTTAAACTAGAATGAAACTCAAATTTATACGCAATATTACCAACCCTGCTCAAAATCACATAAGGATGCACATATTGAGGATTAAGCTTCCCCTTCTTACCAAATGACATCGCTGCCTTCATGGGGGACACACTTAGGAACACCCTATCCCCAACCTCAATTTCTAACGCTCATCGCCTTACATCCATGTAGAACTTTTGGATACATTGGAATCCTTAAGCCTATCATGAATCACCTTCACCTTTTCCATGGCCTGGTGAAATGAATTTGGGCAAAATAACTCCACCTCGCCAACCTTGAATCACCCAATTATAGATCTATACCTCCTACTATACAACACTTCAAATTAAGCCATCCTAATACTAGAGTGGTATCTTTTGTTGTATGAAAACTCTAAAAGAGGCAATGTTCAACCCAACTACCACCATAGTCAATAACACAAGCACGAAGCATGTCCTTCAATGTCTGAATAGTCCTTTTTGCCTACCCATCCAACTGTGGGTGAAAAGTAGTGCTAAGACTAACCTTATACCCCTAGCCTTTTAGGAATAACAGTGAAAAGTTAGATGAAAATTGTGTACCACAATTTGAGATGATAGAAACATGTACCCCATGCAACTTCACAATCTCATGATGATACAACCTCGTATAGTCTTAAGCTAAGAAGTTAGTATTCACTGGTGAAAGGTGAAATGACTATGTCATCTTATCCACGATGACCCAAACTGAATCAAATTGATTCCGAGACCGAGGGATACCGGTTAAAAAATCCTTGTTGATTACTTCCCACTTCTATTTGGGCAACTCAATATCTTGATACAAACCTCCAGCCTGATGTGCTTAACTTTTTCTTATTGGCACACCATGCACTTGGGTACAAAATTAGCCACATC